>NC_039358.1:171854891-172155740 GCF_003573695.1 Papaver somniferum
CTATCCAGATAAGAAAGTACCCTAATTAGGCGAAATCTCTTACGACCGCTCGTTTAAACATTTTTGTGGGATCAAGAAGCTCTACGAGTATCTGTTAGAGCATAGCTCGGTTGAACCCACCAAGCGTTGGTATGTCAAGTTTGATTGTCATATTTTAGTGAATCAAAACTCATTTAAAGAGTTGCTTGATTATATACTAGAGTCAACTTCATATAGGTTAGCTTGAAAGTCTTAGGATATGAGACTTACAAGTATTACATGAAGACTTGAAGAACGTGCAGAAGTATGGAGGTACAACGACAACACCATCCTTCCTCTTGAGGTTTGTAATATTTGACTTGAACTGTTTCTTTCCCTAACGTATCTTTCAAGTCGTGCATATTGAAAACGTCGAAGTTGTGTATGAAACTCTAGTTAGACATAATATTAAGGAATACAATACGAGGTTTCTTTCTTAACCATTAAACTTTGTATATAAGACATCGACATGATCATATGAATGCTATTGTGATTATGTATGGGTATGAGTGAAGATTTCATCCTAGGAAACAATGTTTTACATTCGTTTAAAGGAAGTAAGTTCATAAACTTATTTTGTGAATCGAAAGGGAAATCGCTAGGTGTAGACACCCCAATTTTGCACGGTCATGAATGTCGCCGCAAAGTCGTATCCGGAATAGTCTAAGTGTTAAAATCTAATATGAGAGCAAACTAATTTTCCAAGTCCAAAGCTACCCAAACTCAAAGGATGACCCAATTAGTTATTTGTATGATCATTTTAGTCGCAAGTGGGGAATTCATTTCATAAATCCCAGCACCCCATTATTACCTTACTAGTCCCCAAAATCCACCAAGTTCTGACCAATTCAAATATCCACCAACCATCATTTAGGTCCACCTAGTTCATGTACGTTTTTATCCATCGACTAAGCCCCATAACTTCGCCGTCGATCCTAAACAATATGTCGACATACTAGGTTCCTTAATTCCCAAGTTTTTTCCTTCCAACTAAGATCCTAGGTTTAAATGAAATCTTTTACATTTTGGTAATAATATTGAATAATATTTAGAATATGAGAAATAATATTTTTAAAATGGGAAATGATATTTAGGTTTTTAATGTGAGCGGTTCGATCAAAGTAAATGAATCCCACGGTTATAGTTAATGGAGAAACAATATAAATATGGAGCTAGTTTTGGTGTCAAGGGGTGTTCATGGGTGAAAACTGTTTCTACTGTTTTTGGTAAATTTGGTTGTGTGGATGAGAAACGAATCAAAACCCTAAACAAATGCACTGCACGGGAGTGCTTTTGATTCGAGAGACCAATCTATACAATTCTGGCCTTAACCAAGAAATTCTCGTTCCAGACTTGCTTCGGTCACAAAGTGAAGGAGATGGGGTTGATCTTAGGGAGGGAAGCGAAGAAGGTGTTGAGATTGTGAAAGTGTTGGTTGTTTATGACTTGTATCAGAATGATGAACTGGCTTGCACAATGAAAGTTATCAGTTTTGGGTGTTTTATGGATACTGTGACAACACTTGGTTTTTCTGTGTTGTCTGAAGATAGGTCGAAGAAACTATTTATACAAGTCATTTGAGCGCAACCCTCATCTCGTAGGAAGTGGAGGAAGTTGAGTGATGGAGTAGTGGGGTCGTGTAGGTGATTGTCACATGATCACGCCTTTGCCCACTTCCCTCATCATCGTTAACCGTCCATGCCTCCTGACACGTTCTCGTAATAAGCGCGTTGCACGCCGCACGCTGTAAACCGCCAGACCAATACCCCAGTAAGTATCCCCCAGTTATGACATGTTTGATGTCTCGAATGAGTGGGTCAGGTCGTGGGAACTGCCGCAGTAAATAACATACGGTGCTATTAAGTTAAATAACTGAGTTATTTATGGAATTGATATTCATGAAATATCGTGTATATTCGATGCATGTAATGCATCGTTTTAAAGCAAGTAGCTCAAAACAATTGATATGCATAAAACATCGTTGTTTTTAATGCTTGATTGAATAAGTCGCGAATTAAGCGTCTTAAAATGGCAGCACGTCCAACCATCTTCGAGTGATCGTCTGGAAGCCGTATGGGCGGGACACATCTGTTCGATCATTCCCTGTGACAGAGTGGCGGACGGTGATCATTGAGGCGCTTCATTGATCGCCTAATTTTTAATCCAAGCCGTCCGACCAAATTGGCAAAGTTGGACGGACAAGATGATTTACGGCACATATTTGCTTCCGTTGATGGATTTAGAGGTGCGCAACATCCCCTCTTTGGCTTGACTGAATCTAAGCATGGGCGCTAATTTTGGTGGGACCAACCAGGCATGTGTGGAGACGGTCCGCCGGCGAGCATGCTTATACCTCTCGGTCCCATAAAGATTCGATCTAGGCCACTCAATTTGACCGACAAATATGAGTGGTCGTGATCGATTTGCGATAGAAATACATTGCCGCAAAGGTTTAAAAGCCGTGTGGCATGTCATTTTGGGCGTGCGTTTCGAGGCGCCGTTCCCTAGTCTGCATATGCCGTCCGATCACACGCAAAGGTGGGCCCACGGTGATCACGTTGACATCCTTGGGACCTCTTGAGTCTATATCTACACCCTCCGTTTAGGCTGGCGAAGATAGATGGTCATGATCGAACTACGACAGATGTGCATTTCCGCAAACCCTAATTAGGGTTTTGAATCAGTCACGCACACGTGACTTTGGCCAAACGGTTTGGCAAGCCGTGACCTCTTTGGGGAGATCGATCACGTGGGGCCTATGTTGGGTCGACGGTGAACTTGCGCGCACCTTTCTGATGGTCCTAAATGCGATCTAAGCCACCCAAATAGGTTGGATAAGTTGGATGGTTGTGATCGATTTAAGACACTAGTGGAATTCCGCGACCCTTAGAAGCATCACACCTGCCATGGTTTGAGAAATCATTTCATTGCTCCATGGCCTCGCCGTGAGAAAACCGATCGGGTGAAGGAGAAGTGGGCCCGCCAACGTGTGCGTTAGCGCTTCCCTGATCATTCATGGGATAATCTAATCCATCCAACCCGGATGGTGAAGTTGGACGGTTGTGATGGTTTTAAGACTGCCCTGAACAGTCTATGCTCGTCGAGCTTCTCCCAAAACAGCGCGACCACTCAACTTTGGGTTGGCGTTTGATGGCGCTGGGGGAGTATGGTGATTGTTTGACCGGATAGGGAATAAGTGGGCCCGCCGGTGGTCATCACAACAATTGCCTATTTTTGCCAGGGTTTGGCTAGGCTTGTTAAATTGCGCGGCCAAGTTGCGTGGCCGTGATCGTTTCTGAGACTGATATGGACAGTCCAGATTTCCCTTAAGGAAATTAAGCATGCTCGATCGGCTAACCAAAGCGCGTCGATGCGAGACTCTATTTAAAGAGTGATGTAGCCTATAAGAGTATTTCGTGCACATCTCAAAATTGGCACTTGGAGATTCATATTACTCTGCTGAGAGTGAGCACTCAGTCATGTCATGCTAATAATGAGAGTTCGGCTGAGAACAACACAAGAAATACTAGGAAAATCATGCATTAATTAATAATGCTAAAAAATTCACAGAATATTTGGGATTGATGTTGCACGCACCATTTTGGGTGAATTTTGTGTATTTATTGAATTGCTTCGAATAAATAAAGTGAAGAGGTACTCATCACTTATCAAACGGCTTTTCCCTTTGCAGGGTGACAGCGCATAAAAAAACTGGTTTTACAATTTTAGCCCCGAACTAAAATCCACCATCAACATTAAGTCCCATTCCTAGCACGGAATGGTTGCACTATTGTGGGGGTAGGCATTAAATGGTGACAAATAAAGATAAAACTTATGAGACAAAGTTAGATGTTACTAGGAGAGATGGGTCGTCCTGTCCTTGGAGCATGTCACGTTCAAGAGGCGCCAGGTGAGCCAAGTAGATTAGGCATATGGTTGGTTGGATTCTCAAACTATTCATGACGAGGTGGTAATCCTCGACTCTGATGAGGATGAGCCATATCATGAGTAATATCCTTAAAAGGCTGCTGAAGCAATTTCTGAAAAAAGATGTTGAAGCAGCTCCCAAAGAGAACGTTGATGTAGCTTCCGGAGCGAACGTCGAGGCGGCTCCTGGAGAGAGCATTGAAGCAGCTTCTGGATCGAACGTCGAGGCGGCTCCTGGAGAGAGCGTTGAAGCAGCTTCTGGATCGAACGTCGAGGCGGCTCCTGGAGAGAGCGTTGAAGCAGCTTCTGGATCGAACGTCGAGGCGGCTCCTGGAGAGAGAGCATTGAAGCAGCTTCTGGAACGAACGTCGAAGCGGGTTCCCGAGAGAGCGTTGAAGCAGCTTCTTATGGCGAGAGAGCTGAAATGCCTTCTTTTGGAGAGAGTTGAAGCGCCTTCTTTTGGAGAGAGAGCTGAAGCGCCTTCTTATGGAGAGAGAGCTGAAACGCCTTCTTCTAGAGAGAGTGTTGAAGCGCCTTCTTCCTGAGAGATCTTTGAAGTGGGTTCTTCAGGAGAGAGCGTTGAAACGGCTTCGAGGGAGCGTTGCAGCGGCTTCTGCTGGAGGGAGCGTTGAAGCGGCTTCTGCTGGAGGGAGCGTTGAAGCGGCTTCTTCTGGAGAGAGTGTTGAAGCGGATTCTTCTTCAGTTTGACTTCCCCTTGCGAATTACATGCTTCTTGATTGACCATCTCTCTTGTGTTGAAGAAGTTCTTGACTGACGGCGCAGGAATTTCATGTTGAGCCTCAGTCCCCAAGCGTGATTTATATGGTTCTATCTTGTATGGTCGGCGGGTTTACCATAATAAAGATATCGCCATCTCCCCTGCGTGATTCTATTACTTCTCCATGAGAAAATAAAATATGCAGAAGTTCGGATTACCTCTGTCCGTAGTGGTTGTTGCTATGGTGAATCTCAGGATTGGCAGTCTTCATATAGTGGTAGAGCTTGTCTCATTATTAAAGGGAAAAGCTAATGATGGAACCGATAGCTTCCTCGATGTTGCCTCATGGAATGAAAAATAGGGAGACAGTCCCCTGTATCTACTGAGCCTTCGACTTGATAGACGTTGTCACATTGGGTTCATGAGGCCGTCTTTACGTCTGCATTGCGTTTCATAGACGTCCAGGAACATCACTGGTCTTTGACAATACGTCTGCTCTCTTGAGTATATCCTCGTCTTTGGACATCTTGGAATCATAATGATAGCGTGCTTGCATCTCTCTAAATTCACCATCTTTGAGATGGGCAATGCTAAGCAGTCTCCAGTCACACTCCTTTGCCATTATCATCTTTGGATCGTGTCTTTGAGGAGTAAGGAAGTTCCTTCACGCGAATGACTTAACTAATAGGTTCTGCACATATGATGAATCTCTCTTCATGAAGAATCTGTATGTACCTCTTAAGTCCCAGGTGCAATCTCCTTTGGTAACGCAACTACGTCTTGTACGGGAGATGAAATTCTGAAAGCGCCTATCATTGATGTTTCTGCCGTCGATACAGATATGGAATATCTTGGACGTTGTTTCATCATTGTGGCAGTCGTGCATGTGAAACTGGAGTTGGAGTTGGCGATTTTGGACGCGCATGATGTTGTATCTCGGTGGTTTTCCTCTTGCTGCTTCAGCGAAACTGCTTACAGAGCTGAAGGTTGTATTTCCTGTTGGTGAGATGTATGCTTCCACGAACATCATGAGGCTCTTCATTACTGGCAGGCTTGTTATTTCTACCAGGGCAGGTGCTGTCGCAACTAAGCGTTTAGCAGCTTCACGGAGTTCAGAGGATGTCTGAAAATGTCTGAAAGCGCAGTTTCTTCGACAAAGCACGATAGACAGGTACCATCCTATTGATGCACAATTACACCACTTGTTGTTCAGTCACATTTGGATCGTGACCCTCCAGTGCCTGAATTCGGGACCTCTTGACATAATCATTTGGATGTTCGCTATTTCGCTGAAGCATTCCTCTTAAATCTGACAGAGTGATTCGCCCAAGTTGCGGATTCTTTCTCGACATGATGATGCAGACATCGCTATATTCTTGAGGATGCTCCCTTGAGGTGTCGGTCCAGTCGATCTGTAGATGTCCCGGGATCTCTCTCGTCCGGGATGACATAATAGGCGAACCCTTTACGATGATTTGGAGATGACAATATTCGTTGAATCTTCAGAAACGCTTCCTGTTGTAGTGCGGTCCAGACGAAACTTGTTCCTTTCTTCAGAAAGGGGGTGAATGAAGCAACAAGCTGGGCTAAAACCAGGTATAAAACTGTAGTTCACCTTGCCCATGAAGTTTTGGAGTTCCTTCACAGTTCGCAGAGGCAGCATCATGAGGATAGCTTGGGTCTTAGATGGGTTCACTTTGATTCCCTCAGCAGTCACCTTTCGAACACTTGTCGTAAGACTCCTGTGTGGGTCGCCCGAGCTTTTGATTTGACTACTTGTTTATGGGTGAAAACTATTCCTGCCGAATTTGGTAATTTAGGGTGTGTGGATGAGGAATGAATCTAAACCCTAAACAAATGCACTGCATGGAGGTGCTTTGTGATTCGAGAAATCAATCTGTACAATTCTGGCCTAAACCAAGAAATGGTTGGTAGGCTTGGGAATGTGTGTAAAATAAGAGAATAAGAAGCCTACATGTGATAACCGCAAGTGCACGGTGTCGTGATGTAGTGTGTGCAAGTGCGAGTCGATCCACAGAGACTTGTGTGTGTAAGTTGAAGTTTCCTAAACTATTCTAAACTAAGCAGTGACAGTAAACAAGAATGTGAACTTCAGTGGCAGTGAGCCAAAGGAAGTGATAAAGAAACAAAGGCAGAAACAGTAAAGTAATATGCAAAGAAAGTAAATAGAGCAAATGATGAGAATGGTACTAGGGCCTTTGAGTCCACCACTAACTTACACTAGTTATTCTGCTCATAACACTAACCTTGTCCTTATATCTGATAACAAAAGGGATGTCAATCCTCTATATATATAAGGTCACCTTGATATGAATGATTCAATCACAACTAAGGTATTTCTCCTAAGCATTAACTGTCTTTTCAGGGAACAGCTAATCAAAATATCAATATATGGGATTAAGTATGAGTTGTAGTTCTTCAGCACAATATTATTCTAACTACAATGGATACATGGCATACACTGTGAAAGTAAAGTACTGAAGTCCTAAGATTGAATTTTATTCTAAAAAAATTAAGCACAACAAGGTTACTGCCATTAACAGGAATAACTAGTAACAAACTAGAGCTTCATCTAAACCCTAGCAGATGGAATTAAAACATCATGAACATAATTGACAGTGCAAAACAATTGAAAATAACACAGTTGAGGAACTGGCTAGTCCAGTCCTCTTGGGTGAAGCTCTGGCTAGCCCAGGCATATCTTTTACACACACCTACAACATCTATTTATAGTTACAAGCACTCAATTAGGGTTACAATAATTTTCCCCCAAATCAGAGAAATTAGGGTTACTGATTTACCTAATTTGATGGAATGATAACTACTCCATGCGTCGACCCATTCTTCTTCTGACTCTCCTGCTCCTCTCCATGCCTTCCAATTGCTTTTCTAACTCGACCTAATTCATTAATTTCTCTCCTCGGGTTTCAGAGAAAGAAAAGAAGAGAGATTGATGAAATAGATAGGTAGAGAGGTAGGGAAATGATGGGAAAGGAGATGGGTTGTAGTTGGTTTGGTTGTGGAGTGGTTGAGAAAGGTGGTGGAGGTGATGATGGTGGTGCAGGCGATGGGGAGTGGTTTTGCAGACGGGGGTGAGGGAGGTGAAGTCGATGGACAAGAAGGAGGGGAGTGTTTGGTTGATGGGTATAGGTATTAGGTGCTTGGGAGTGTGGCGGGGATAGCAAGCTTGATGATTTGCGAAGCTCAGCTGTTGGATGTGGAATTGATAGATCAATCTGACGGCGAGATAGAAGGGAGCTTGTAGCGACCGTTGGATGTATAATACATCAAAATTAACGGCGCAGATTAGAGTTAGGTGCTGTAGTGTGAAACAGGATCTTCAGATTTTGATGCACGACGATGAGGCGACCGTAGGATGCTGAGATGATCCAATCTGACGGCTGAAGATGAAGGCGGGTATGGATATTGGAAATGGTTTTGGGTGAGGGGTTTTCGGACTTGGGTATGCCAAGCCCATATCTTCTTTAAGAACAATTCTTCCTCTTCAAGCCCAGTTCTAGCCTTTTGGTCTTGCGCACAACATTCTTCGCGACTTCCTTGTGTGATTCCTCTTGGCTTCCACCACTTTTCTGCTCTTTTTGCTCCGTGAGTTAACCAGGCTTTATTTAGTACCTAAAAATGCAAAATTAATTAAGAAAAGTATTTATTCTTGAAAACAACGAAAACACAGAATATGGGATAAAATGGAGCGTTAGTGCACAAATGATGAGTTAAATGCCAATAAAAAGGTGCAAATATATACAATATTTGGCACTCATCAAATACCCCCAAACCTGAATTTTACTTGTCCTCAAGTAAAACAAAACTAAGGAAATCCTACCTATACCATTGTCGCTGGTCTCTCGAATGCATTTAGCGTATGCACTAAGCCTTTTAAACCACTAAGTGTCCCTAGTGGACGAGTTGAAGTCTCGTTAAGGTTTTCTTAGAACGTACCTACAAAGTTCTAGGACAAAATATAAGCTCAGATTCCATCAAATGTGACATGTGCAAGACAGTAGAAGCTCACAGCAAAATGGAGATGTCAATCTAGCTATCAAAGGCACAATCCTAGCACTGATAACAAATAAAGACATATGATAAGAGTGTAAAGTGTATCTACACATGTGTAAAGAAAGATCGGATGTTATGACTACTAATCACCAAGAGATAGTTTCTCAGGCTAAGAACTGAGGTCGAAATCTAGCTAGCTGTCCGGACTTTACGAGAATTGTGAATGAGTTGGAGGTATTTCACAATTACTCGCGTTGTACATCAATGGCATACACCCTTCCTTGCTTATAACACAAAAACAATAAAAGATGACTCTTTACATGACTCTTATTTACATTGACTACTCTCTTTTATTTTTGGAACAGAGAGGATGGAATTGATAAATACTTGACTTTTTTTTTAACATGGTAACACTTTTGATACATATACAAAAGGAAACAAAAAATTACATGACACTTAGCAAGAGGTAGCCCTTTTTGATGCACCCAGTTAAATTCGATGGTTGTCTTTCTTAATGTAACCTCCACCTTCTATCCCAACCAACCAAAGAACAAGCTAGTCAAGTTTCGTTCAGTATTCTAAAGTGATTGGCAACTAAAACTTCCGATAGAACACCTCAAGGATGAGGCTATACATGTATTGGTAGATCGTGCGCGTGCAAGTTTCTTATCACTATGTGAATTGTGCTAGAATCAGGGTGCCTAAATATCTAGACTAAGAATCCTTATGTTTACATACATGCACAAGAGTCTACATTTCAAGTTAAATGAGATCCATTTTTATGTTGTTGTTTTTTTTATTTTTCAATTTTTCAATTTATTTTTTTTATTTTATTTATTTTTTATTTTATTTTTTTCAAAAAGAAAGAGTTCTATTTTTCGATTATAGCATGTTATCAAAGTATCTACTTTTCACCCCAAACCTAAACTAAACATTGTCCTCAATGTTTCAAAAGATGAACAAAAATGTAATACAACATACGAAGAGGATCATGTTGAGTAGAGAAAAAGGAAAGAGATTACCCAATTTGACGGCGAAAGCAAGATTAGAACTCCGTTATTCAAGGCTAGAATCCAACATTTTTTAGCCGAGATCATATTGGATTAGCACAATATATACAAAAGAAACAAAAGATTTATCTAGAATATTATCTACTGGATTATATACAAGAAAATTCACCATACACTAACAATCTAAAGAGTTGAGGATCAACCCAAAAGACGAAGTGTAGACATTTCAACAGCTTCACACAATAATAATATGATAGACATGCAAGTGAAGCTTTGAAACAAAATGAGCTACCCCCAAACCTGGATTTTTCAACAGATAAAATTTTGGATACAAAATCTCGCAGTTTTGGGGGTTCATCATGTATGAGGTCTAACTCAAAGTGAACTGTGCTAGGGACGGGTACACATGCTAATTCCAACTGTGGTTCCTCAAAAGTATTATACATAGATGCAAAATATTCCAAGAGGACTTGGGAAGCACACAGTTCCAATCCTAGATTGGGCATTCTCAGAAAAATTGGTTTTACAATATTGGTACAAATCAAATCTAGGTTGGGTGGAAGGCCATCAGATTGTGACTCATGTAGGAGGATAGGCACATCATTATTAATCAAATCAACATCTCCTAAGTCTTCTACAAGTGTCACAACATGCTCACAATCATCAAACAAATTGGCAAGATCACAATCAGAGTCATCAACATCATTAACAGATTCATTCTCATGCATTGGCAAATCAGGAGAAATATCACAATGTGACCTAGGTAGAGAATCAGACACATCAAATATATTTTCATGCATATTAGTGTCTACAGAAGATTCAACTATTCCTATGTCATGTTCATCTTCACAGAATAATTGTACGAATCCCATGTCAATATCAAAATCATATGAATTACAATGAGTATTAGAAAAAACAACATTCATGAAGGTCGAGGGCGAGAAGCCATATGTTATTGAACCAACAGGTTCCACAATATTTTCATGTTCTTCTAACATATCATCATAATCATCATAATCATCATCATGGTAGCATGCATATTGGTCCTCATTAACAGTGGTGGTGTCATTAGTCAATTCATGTTCCTCTAAATTAGGTTCATATTCAACATCATTTACATGAATGGGACTAGACACTTCATTAGAGACAACATACATTTCCTCATGAATTTCCTCCTTTTGTAGGTGAAGCAAAATCTGATCTAAATATGCCTGAATTCGTGATGTAGATCTATCGAAGTTTTGCTCACTGAGTGCTTCTATGGTGGAGTCTAAATTCATGGGAGTACAAAATTCTTCATGTTCAAATTGTGGTGATTGGTACATGTGTGCATGGTCATTAGGGTTTATAAAATATTGATCGCAACCCTCAAAGGTTTGATTATGGTCCCAATGACTACCAGCCTCACAATTTATGGGCATTTCATACCTTGGATTTTCTCTAGATTGCCTAAAATTATGCAAAATATGACAATTCTCAACAGGGTGGTCTAAACTACCACATGCGGGACATGCATAGATTTCAGGTTGCCTAAGAAAATTAGATGTGACAGATTCCTCATGTGATTTCATTTCTAAAGCTGCGATTCGATCTTCTAATTGATCCACAAGAGATGATTGTGTGAGTGAGGCATTAGCAAAATGTTCATTTTCACGTTGTGGTGAATGACGCATGTGTGAATAGTCATTAGGGTTCATGTATTGAGGCTCAGGACTTTGAAAATGTCCATAATAATTCCTATGATTATTGACATCACGGTCTATGGGAGGTTCATAACGTGAAGTATGTCCATACGCAAGTTCTCTAAGGGATTTGTTTGAATCCCCAGTTGCAGACCAAAAGCCTGACATGATCTAAGTAGAAATATTACAAAGCCCACTCTTTGGTTTTAATGGGTTTGGATTTTTGAAGTTTGGTTTTTGTTGGGAGACATTTGGTTTTGTTGGGAATGAAAAATATTTGGTTTTTGATGGGAAACATTTGGTTTTGTGGGTTTTGGAAAAAGTTTGGACTATAATGGGTTTGAAGAACTTTGGTTTTTAATGTGCTTTGAAAAGAAAAATTTGGTTTATTGGGTCAAAGAGAAAATTTTTGGTTTATTGGGACAAGCCCAGCTAAGTTATTGATTTATTTTTGGGCTCTCAGAGAGCCAAAGTGCCAGGCCCAAATGGGCTTTGAAAACGTTTTTCAAATTTTTTTTGGGTCAAGCCCACCAGTTCAGTTCAAATTACAAACCCAATAGAAAATGGAAGCCCAAAATTTGGGTTCTCTTAATGGGTTTAGGCTTACTCTTTAAGCACAGCCCAGCTGCTCTGATTTTGGTTGCACAGCCCAGTTGGGCTTTGGTTCACAGCAGCAACAAGCTCCCAGCAGCAGCAAGCGCAGCAGCAGCAGGGACTCAGCAGCAGCAAGCGCAGCAGCAGCAGGGACTCAGCAGCAGCAGCAGTAGCATAGGTTCAGCACAGAAGCAAGCTGCACAGGCCAGCAGCACAGGGAAGAGGAAGAAAGTAGCAGCAAGTGGCAGGCCCAGCTGCAACTCAACAACAGCAACAGCAAGGGTTCAGCCAAGGGAGAAGAAGGTTAGGCACAGCACAATGGCAAGATTGCAATGAGTATGCAATGCAAAGATGAATATGCAGTAATGAATGCAAGTTATCATGAGCTAAATGCTTACACTAAATGATTACACTAAATGCAAGATATGCAAACTAAGATGCAAACTAAGATGCAATATGCAAGATGCTAATGCAAGTTACACTAAGATGCAATTAACTAAGATGCAATGCAAAACAGTAAGACGCACAACAAGTTATGCAAGAACAGGAAACTAAGATACAAGAAAAACTTCAACAAAACAGCAGCCAAGTCCCCGGAAGCGGCGCCAAAAACTTGGTAGGCTTGGGAGTGTGTGTAAAATAAGAGAATAAGAAGCCTACATGTTATAACCGCAAGTGCACGGAGTCGTGATGTAGTGTGTGCAAGTGCGAGTCGATCCACAGAGACTTGTGTGTGTAAGTTGAAGTTTCCTAAACTATTCTAAACTAAGCAGTGACAGTAAACAAGAATGTGAACTTCAGTGGCAGTGATCCAAAGGCAGTGATAAAGAAACAAAGGCAGAAACAGTAAAGTAATATGCAAAGAAAGTAAATAGAGCAAATGATGAGAATGGTACTAGGGCCTTTGAGTCCACCACTAACTTACACTAGTTATTCTGCTCATAACACTAACCTTGTCCTTATATCTGATAACAAAAGGGATGTCAATCCTCTGTATATCTAAGGTCACCTTGATATGAATGATTCAATCACAACTAAGGTATTTCTCCTAAGCATTAACTGTCTTTTCAGGGAACAGCTAATCAAAATATCAATATATGGGATTAAGTATGAGTTGTAGTTCTTCAGCACAATATTATTCTAACTACAATGGATACATGGCATACACTGTGAAAGTAAAGTACTGAAGTCCTAAGATTGAATTTTATTCTAAAACAATTAAGCACAACAAGGTTACTGCCATTAACAGGAATAACTAGTAACAAACTAGAGCTTCATCTAAACCCTAACAGATGGAATTAAAACATCATGAACATAATTGACAGTGCAAAACAATTGAAAATAACACAGTTGAGGAACTGGCTAGTCCAGTCCTCTTGGGTGAAGCTCTGGCTAGCCCAGGCATATCTTTTACACACACCTACAACATCTATTTATAGTTACAAGCACTCAATTAGGGTTACAATAATTTTCCCCCAAATCAGAGAAATTAGGGTTACTGATTTACCTAATTTGATGGAATGATAACTACTCCATGCGTCGACCCATTCTTCTTCTGACTCTCCTGCTCCTCTCCATGCCTTCCAATTGCTTTTCTAACTCGACCTAATTCATTAATTTCTCTCCTAGGGTTTCAGAGAAAGAAAAGAAGAGAGATTGATGAAATAGATAGGTAGAGAGGTAGGGAAATGATGGGAAAGGAGATGGGTTGTAGTTGGTTTGGTTGTGGAGTGGTTGAGAAAGGTGGTGGAGGTGATGATGGTGGTGCAGGCGATGGGGAGTGGTTTTGCAGACGGGGGTGAGGGAGGTGAAGTCGATGGACAAGAAGGAGGGGAGTGTTTGGTTGATGGGTATATGTATTAGGTGCTTGGGAGTGTGGCGGGGATAGCAAGCTTGATGATTTGCGAAGCTCAGCTGTTGGACATGGAATTGATAGATCAATCTGACGGCGAGATAGAAGGGAGCTTGTAGCGAACGTTGGATGTATAATACATCAAAATTAACGGCGCAGATTAGAGTTAGGTGTTGTAGTGTGAAGCAGGATCTTCAGATTTTGATGCACGACGATGAGGCGACCGTAGGATGCTGAGATGATCCAATCTGACGGCTGAAGATGAAGGCGGGTATGGATATTGGAAATGGGTTTGGGTGAGGGGTTTTCGGCCTTGGGTATGCCAAGCCCATATCTTCTTTAAGAACAATTCTTCCTCTTCAAGCCCAGTTCTAGCCTTTTGGTCTTGCGCACAACATTCTTCGCGACTTCCTTGTGTGATTCCTCTTGGCTTCCACCACTTTTCTGCTCTTTTTGCTCCGTGAGTTAACCAGGCTTTATTTAGTACCTAAAAATGCAAAATTAATTAAGAAAAGTATTTATTCTTGAAAACAACGAAAACACAGAATATGGGATAAAATGGAGCGTTAGTGCACAAATGATGAGTTAAATGCCAATAAAAAGGTGCAAATATATAAAATATTTGGCACTCATCAATGGTCGTTCCAGACTTGCTTCGGTCACAAAGTGAAGGAGATGGGGTTGATCTTAGGAAGGGAAGCGAAGAAGGTGTTGAGATTGTGAAGGTGTTGGCTATGTATGACTTGTATCAGAAAGCTGAACTGGCTTTGCAGAATGTAAGCTATCAGTTCCGGTGTTTGAATACGGTTGTATCAACACTTGCTTCTGTTGTCTTGTCTTGTTTGAAAATAGGAAGGAGAACCTATTTATACAAGTCATTGAGCCTAACCCACGTCTCTCATGGGAAGTGGAGAAAGTGGAGTGATGGATTAGTGGAGTTGCGTCTGTTAGTGTTACACGATCAGTCTTGCCCACTTCTCCCATCATCACTCACCGTCCATGACTTCCTGACACGTTCTTATGATGGCGCGTTGTGCGCTGCACGCTGTAAACCGCAAGACCAATACCCCAGTATGTATCCCCCAGTTTATGACATGATTGATGTCTCGAATGTGCGGATCGTGGGACCCACAAAAGGTAGCATGTAATGCTAGGTTAAATAACTAAGTTATTTGGGAATTTGATACTTGTAAAATATCACGTGAATTCTATGCATGTAATTCATCGAATATATTCAGCATGTATGAAGCATCGTTGTTGAGCGTCTTAAAATAACATCATGTCCAGCCTACTTCATGTGATGGTTTGGAGGCTGCGCAAGCAAGTCCTCTCTTGGCTGACCACATGGTGTGGTAGAATGGCGGATGGTAATCACCACGACACCTCATTAACCAACTAACTCCTGACCAGGTCTGTATAACAAAGCAGGTGAAGTTGAACGGACGAGATGATCTTTGAGACACTCATTTGCGACCGTTAGTGGAATTAGGGTTTATGAAGAGGTGTGCAAGCATCACTCTTCAGCTTGGTCGAATCCAAGCTTGGGACATGATTTTAGCAAGGCCGATTGGGCATGCGCGTAGACGGCATGCCGGTGTACATGCCCGTACCTCATTGTCTCTTGAAAGTGTAATCTAGATCGCTCAATTTGTCCGGAAAATAGGAGCAGCTAGGATTGATTTGCGACAGAGATTTTGTGCCGCAAAGGACGCGCGTCATGCCAACTTTGGGCGCGCGTTTCGAGGCAACCAAGCCTGGTCGGTCTTGGCCGATTAGTATGGTGTGCAGACGACGGGTTGGTGTACACGCCTGTATTTCATTGTCCCATAGAAACATGATCTAAGCCACTCAATTTGTACGACAAAGTTGAGTGGTCGAGATTAGTTTGCAATTGGGAGGTGTGACCACGCCTAGTTTGGGCGTGCGAATCGAGGAAACCAGGCATGATATGCCTTTGCCGCTCGGGTGTGGAGATAGATGGGCCCACGGTGATCATGTTGATGCGCACCGGACCTGCCTAGTCTATTCCTGAACGCTTCATTCGTGAAGGAGAAAATGGACGCTCGTGATGTTCAAACCCTAATTAGGGTTTCACCGGCCATGCCTCATGCCTTGTTTGGGCGCACGAACTGGAACAACCAACTATAGTTGGTCCTGACCGGTCGATCATGTATATAGGCGGGCCCACGGTGATTGTGTTGATATGCTATTGGCCCTTTGAATCTACATCTACACCCTCCATCTATGCCTGTGAAGATGGATGGTTGAGACTGCTTTGCGACACATGTAATGTGTCGCATACCCTAAATTAGGGTTTCACGTCCGCGCTGCTTTGGATGGACGATTTGGCAATCCATGCTACCCTTTTGGGGAGGCCTACCATGCGGGGCCCGCATTGGGTCGGTTTTGAATACTCCAATACCTTCTTGGGGGTTATGGATCCGATATGAGCCATCCAATCATGTTGGTGAAGTTGGATGGTCGTGATCGTTTCTGAGACTGATACGGACAGTCCAGATGCTCGATCGGGCTAGTATAACACTCCGAGAGTTATAGTCTGTACGGGTATTTCGTACATGCCTCCTTATTTAATGCTTGGAGATTCGTGTTGCTCTGCTGAGAGCGATCACTCAGTCGTCATGCCGCACCAATAATGAGAATGGAGTAGTACAGGAAATACAAGGCTGGTCATGCATTAATTGGTAATGCTATAAGTTTATAGTGAAGAAGTATTCTCTACTTTATCAGTGGCTTTATCCTTTGCAGGATGTTAGCGCATAGTTTTGGATTTTACAATTTTAGCCTTAAATGAAAATCCACCATCAACATCAAGTCCCCTGCCTAGCACATAATGGTTACACTATTGTGGGGTAGGCATGAGATGGTGACATACATATGTGAGAAAGACAGGATAAAGGAAGCTTACCCGGAAGAATTTTGACCGACCGCTAATAATTGTTCATGTAAACACCGTTGTGCAAGCATGAAATCCTTTGGTGGGACCGGTTTCCTTGGATGTTTGAATCAAAACAAGAATCCAAAAAGAGGAATCCCTTTTCTATTGGGATTCTTCCAATTTTTTGTCTATAAAAGGGACCGACCCCTTTTTTCTTTTCTCACGATTTTTTTTTGTGTCCAGCTCCCGTCCGTGATCTTCACGCCGCCGCCAACGTTGTCGCCAGAGCTTGCCGTCGTCGCCGCCGCCGTCTGTCCGCAGCAAGGTAAGTTTTCCGTTTTTTTTTTCTTTAGGAAAAACCCTAATTTCTTAAGTAAAAATCCTTTGGCAAGATATATCATGATTAGTTCTTCCACTGAAATTGATAGCAAAAACCGCCGATATTTGCTAGGATTGCTTAACGAGTCGTGAATCCATGAATATATTATTTTTGCTTCTTTTCTTCCATTGTTGCATGCAAAGCCTAGCTTTTAGGTTATGGCTTGCAAAACCTTTCCCTTGAATTTCTTAGACACGACCCCTATGAACAAAGTGAAACCGTGTTATGATGTGTGTGAATGAGTGCGGACCCACCATATGCGCTCGATTGAACGTGGACGATGTGCTTGGACTGAAAACCGATCTTGCACCTATTATATTATACATGCCTTATGTCCTGATTAATACCGGCCTTTGTGACTTGATCAATACCGTACTTGAAACTTGAGCAATACCAGCCTTGTGACTTGATCAATACCAGACTTGAAACTTGAGCAATACCAGCCTTGTGACTTGATCAATACCAAACTTGAAACTTGAGCAATACCAACCTTGTGACTTCGTCCTTTGCTGACGTGGCCCAATACCAGACTGGTGACCTTGACCGGCCCTGACTAATACGGATTTGACATGACCCAGTACCATCCTATTAACATGATATCGATCTTTCTTGCGTGGCCCGATACCTGCTCGACTACGTGATATCAACCTCATTTGGGGGTATTAGCCCTGGCTTTGTAGAATTGACCAACGATTTTATTTGTTGACGTGGCTCAATACCGGTGTTTGGACCCAATACCAGCCTTGTGTACTCCAACGTGAATGTGTGTTCTATCGTGTGTGACTACACATCCCATGCGTTTTTATACAAGCACTGACTCTCTCGGCTTTTGTAGGATGAACAAAAAGACTCCTGTTGAAATGCCTTCTGAAGATAATGCTGGTGCCAAGTCAGGGAGTGTTAACAACTTCAAAGATATGCCGAACATAGATGATGAGTTGTTCACTGTTCCTTTTCCGAACATTAGGAAACATCCTAGTCACAAGATAGTCCTGCTCGCTGGTTTAGAAAATATGGAAGCTGATCCATCCTCTTCTTCAACACTTGTGATGAGGTTCTGTCTTCGGAGAATTGAATATCCGCCTTCACCTATTCACTTCAAGATTTGTCACACTCCGCTGGGCTCTTACAAAGGATGGATGAGACACATGCTGAGTAATAAAAAGATTTAAGGATAATTTAGTTAAGGCGCAAATCCTTGATGCGGTCATGGCGTCCGCCACTCTTCAGATTAAGAAAGATGTTGCAGGCTTGATCAATTTCATTTCTCGGTGGCGTCCTTCTACTCATACATCTATATGCAGATGGGGAGAGATGACTATTTCTCTGGATAGTGTGTCTGTGTTGATGAACCTGCCTGTTGTTGGAAGCTTCTTTTACAAACTTACTGATGCAGAACGTCGGTCTTAATAGAAAGGCGGGATAATTCGATGATATGGAGAAGGAGAAGAAAGACATCACCAAGAAGGCGGGATAAACGAAAGCAAACCCTAGTTGTAGCTATCTCCAAAGCTCCAAGAATAATACGTGAATTTTCAAAGTTAAAGAAAACTTTTCTTTTTGTAGCTTTTCTCCCTTCCAAAACTAGGTCAAGTCTTCAAAAGCCCATCACCAAGAAGTCCACCAGGCCCATGTAGAAAATATGTCCAAAAATTGTCGCCGGAAAGTGGTCGGAAACCGGCCGGAACTGTCGCCGGAAAACATCTCAGGTGACAGGAAAAGTCCGCCCGATCACCGGTCAAACGAGTCAGTCAACTGATTTAACTCGGGTCAAGCACCGAGTCAGATCGAGTCAACTGGATTAATACTGAGTCAGGTCCTGATTAGAGTCAGCTAATGACTCATTTGCCAAAGCCTAGGCCATCTTGCACAGGACAAACCTAATGTTGCACAATGATTGTGCATCACTGCAACTCAGCCAGCCAGAACTGCACCTTCAGTTCATATACCACCATTTGAATCGCAGCTGCAAAATCATCCAGCTCTAACCTTCTCAGCATCACTACATCCTTGGATTTGTTCTCAACTGCACAATCTACTTCATTTGTTCACTGCAGCTTCAGCCATAGCATTGCAACCTTCTGTAGCTTATTTCCAACAGCTGCAACTTCAATTCTGTAGCTCCAGCTAAACTTTTGAGTTTAAACATCTCATCCTCATTCAACTTCATAACTTCAAAAACCATAAGCTACACCTTGACTGTCCCAGTTCATCTTAAGCTGCACCTGCAACATCACCAGTTGCTCAACCATTCTGCCGCTCAGTCACAACTGCAAACATCACCACCTAAACATACATCTATGCCTTCTTTGTAATTCTAACACCAGTGCAACCTTAAAATCCACCTGCGACGACACTGCCTGCACTTCAGTTCAGCTGCAAGCCTGCAATCTCAGTCTTGTCCAAGTCCATGGCTTCACTGTAACCTCCATTCCTTGCTCTGCGCACAACTCTGCATCATAAATCCTCATCGCATCACCAACTGCAATTTCATTCTTCCTTGATACACAGCCATAAACTACAACATCTCTTCCATTGCATCATCACCTGCAGTTGCATTACCACCAGTACCTACCCCATCTGCAATCTGTATCTGTCCTAGACATGCATCTATTCAGCACTTGGGCAAGATCAATTTCACCTGACCCATGAAAATCACCCAACTTCTACCATTCCAGTACCCACTGAGCAACAAAATATCAACCTGAATCTTGTTCAAACTCAATTCGAACCAAAATCCATGTCAAACCCATCTTAGTTTCAACACCCAATATCATGACATGGATTTTGGTTCGAATTGAGTTTGAACAAGATTCAGGTTGATATTTTGTTGCTCAGTGGGTACTGGAATGGTAGAAGCTGGTTGATTTTCATGGGTCAGGTGAAATTGATCTTGCCCAAGTGCTGAATAGATGCATGTCTAGGACAGATACAGATTGCAGATGGGGTAGGTACTGGTGGTAATGCAACTGCAGGTGATGATGCAATGGAAGAGATGTTGTAGTTTATGGCTGTGTATCAAGGAAGAATGAAATTGCAGTTGGTGATGCGATGAGGATTTATGATGCAGAGTTGTGCGCAGAGCAAGGAATGGAGGTTACAGTGAAGCCATGGACTTGGACAAGACTGAGATTGCAGGCTTGCAGCTGAACTGAAGTGCAGGCAGTGTCGTCGCAGGTGGATTTTAAGGTTGCACTGGTGTTAGAATTATAAAGAAGGCATAGATGTATGTTTAGGTGGTGATGTTTGCAGTTGTGACTGAGCGGCAGAATGGTTGAGCAACTGGTGATGTTGCAGGTGCAGCTTAAGATGAACTGGGACAGTCAAGGTGTAGCTTATGGTTTTTGAAGTTATGAAGTTGAATGAGGATGAGATGTTTAAACTCAAAAGTTCAGCTGGAGCTACAGAATTGAAGTTGCAGCTGTTGGAAATAAGCTACAGAAGGTTGCAATGCTATGGCTGAAGCTGCAGTGAACAAATGAAGTAGATTGTGCAGTTGAGAACAAATCCAAGGATGTAGTGATGCTGAGAAGGTTAGAGCTGGATGATTTTGCAGCTGCGATTCAAATGGTGGTATATGAACTGAAGGTGCAGTTCTGGCTGGCTGAGTTGCAGTGATGCACAATCATTGTGCAACATTAGGTTTGTCCTGTGCAAGATGGCCTAGGCTTTGGCAAATGAGTCATTAGCTGACTCTAATCAGGACCTGACTCAGTATTAATCCAGTTGACTCGATCTGACTCGGTGCTTGACCCGAGTTAAATCAGTTGACTTGTTGACTGACTCGTTTGACCGGTTATCGGGAGGACTTTTCCGGTCACCTGAGATGTTTTCCGGCGACAGTTCCGGCCGGTTTCCGACCACTTTCCGACGACAATTTTTGGACATATTTTCTACATGGGCCTGGTGGACTTCTTGGTGATGGGCTTTTGAAGACTTGACCTAGTTTTGGAAGGGAGAAAAGATACAAAAAGAAAAGTTTTCTTTAACTTTGAAAAATCACGTATTATTCTTGGAGCTTTGGAGATAGCTACAACTAGGGTTTGCTTTCGTTTTATTTTTCATCTTCTTCAATTATTTTATGATTATGATTATGATGAACTCCATTATTATGAGTAACTAAACTCAATTATTGGTTATGGGATAAAAGTTGATTTCCAACATGTTTTTTGATTCAATGAATTAGTTTTGTCTCGATACTTTATTGTTTATGTTTCATTATTAATATTGTCATATGATTTGAATGCTAGTTTGTTTGAGTCCAGAATCAATTAGATTAGTCTTCATCTCTATTGCTAGTTTAGGGTTTTCAATACGAAATAGTTGACAATTCCTATTCTAAGTAGCATAGTGCCATTATTACTTGTAGTGATACATCTTTATAATTGCATATGAATCATAACCTTTGTTAAAACGAATTAGTGCTTTTACACGTTTGTTTGCATTGATTAGTCTTATTTCATAGAACTTATTTGCTCTTAGGGAGTTAAACTTAATTGTGCTTTTACACTTTAGGTTGCTTTCTAGGTATATTTCACAATAGCATCTTTTAATGTTGTTTGTGATAAAATCGGGAAATAAACGGGATACTCTTGCGATCAAGATATCCTAGGACTTTTAGTAAATGAGAGATTAAAATTATCAATTCTAGTCATTGATGAAAATACATGTTTGTGAATGATACTATCCCGTGACCAATATCTTCTCCTTATTGATTATTCAAATTATTTTATTGCTTTCGATTACTTTTATTGCTTTGTTTATTTAGATAAAACAAAAATCTCCCCCTTTGGTTACTTAAGAATCTGAAATTTTTTTAACAACAAAAGCCTCTCTATGGGAACGAACTCTTTCTTATCACGTACTACATTTATATCTAGTTGAGTGAGGAAGTGAAATTATATTTGCACGGCTGACAACCGGTCAAATTTTGGCGCCGCTGCCGGGGAGGCATACGGCTTGTTATTAAGTTTTTAGTTTCTTATCATCATTTCTGCTTTCATATTTGCTTTTTGTTTTCTTGTATTGTTTTTCACTTGTTTGCGAGAATTGTTTTCAGGTACCTAATCCATGGCTTCTAAAGATTGGAACTATCCAATGTGCGGGATAGCTACTCGAAAAGGCACAATACTCCAACCAAGTCAAGACACGACGGAAGAACAAGAGTTAGAAGTGGACGAAGCATTACAACTAGAAGAAGAACAAGAGGTTCCATTTGTAGAAGAACCACTAGTTGAAGAAGAAGAAGCAATGGGTGATGCAAATCGTACACTCAAGGACTTGGCTTCTCATAGTCTTGATGCACAACGCTGGTGTATTGAGACAAACTCAACCTTCGAGATCAAGCCGGGGTTGATCAGAGAATTACCGAAGTTTCATGGCATGGCGAATGAAGATCCAAACAAGCATCTCATGGATTTTCACAACGTTATCATGGCTATGCTACCACCAGAGACTAATGTCGATGGTGCAATGTTGAAAGCTTTTCCATTCTCTTTGGCGGACAATGCTAAAGAATGGTTGTATTATTTACCATCCGGAAGTGTCACTACATGGAACGGGTTGAAGAAACTCTTTCTAGAGAGGTATTTTCCTGCATCAAAGGCTACTCAAATTCGCAAAGACATTTGTGGGATAAAGCAACACGTAGGAGAATCTTTGTATGAATGTTGGGAGAGATACAAGAGATTGGTGGAAAGCTGTCCACACCACAAATTTAGTGACGTGATGATAATACAATACTTCTACGAAGGTATCCAAACAAGTGATAGATATCTTCTTGATGCAGCGGGTGGTGGAGCTCTAGTGAACAAGACGGTGGCCCAAGCTACCGAGTTGATTGAAAGCATGGCTGCGAACTCGCAACAATTCTACACAAGAGGTGAACCAATGGTTAGGCGAGTGCATGAAGTTACGGAGTCATCATCACACCGTGATCAAAGGATGGATTACATGGAGCAAATGATGCAAAAGATGGCTGCGGTTATTTTACCTTCATATGGTGAAGAGTTGGAGCAAGATAGTGCGGTCTTTCCAAATCAACAAAGACGGTATGATCCATACTCCAACACTTACAATCCGGGATGGAGAGATCACCCCAACTTTAGCTATGCAAACAAGCAAGGCGCGGTTCAACAACCTACATTCAACCGTTCGGGTGGATTTCAACCACAACAACAACAATTCCAGCCGCAACATCAACAATTTCAGCAACCACAACAATCTATGCAAAATCAAGGTTCCTATATCGATGCAAAGCTTCAAACTTTTATGCAAGGCATTTCTACCATGTTTAAGGAAAATCAACAAGAAACTAAGAGTCCTATCAAGGAGTTGCAGACACAAATGGGCTCCATGGCGGTTGATATAAACAAATTGAAGGCACAAAATAGTGGGAAACTCCCTTCTCAACCTATTAACCCAAAAGAGGGTGTCAATGCTATTACGTTGAGAAGTGGTACACAACTTGTGCAACCCGAAGTTACTGATTCGGGCAAGGTGGAAACACCAAAGGAACCTGTTTTGGAGGAGAAGAGTGATGATTCTCCCCAAACTTCTGAGGTACCTATTCCTAACTCTAAAACTACGGTTTCTACTTATGTTCCCCCTTTACCTTTCCCTCGCAGATTTGCAAGTTCCAAGAAGGCGAAATTAGAAAAGGAGATTTTAGACGTTTTAAAGAAGATTCATGTGAACATACCACTCATTGATGCGATCAAGCAAGTTCCCAAGTATGCGAAAGTGTTGAAGGACTTGTGTACCAATAAGCAAATGATCAAAGGTAATGAAGTGCTAAGTGTGGGGGAGAATGCTTCGGAAATATTACAACACAAACTCCCACTGAAATGTAAGGATCCCGGCAGCTTTGACATTCCAGTCACAATTGGTAACACCACTTTTAACAAAGCTATGTTGGATTTAGGTGCATCCGTAAATGTTATTCTTGCATCTATGTACAATTCACTTGAGTTAGGTCCTCTTAAAAAAGCTGGAATTGTATTGCAATTAGCCGATCGCTCTAATGTTTACCCAATGGTTATTGTTGAAGATGTTCTTGTGCAGGTTAATCAACTTGTATTTCCAGCTGACTTTTGTGTGTTAGAGATGAATGAAGGTTCACCGGACTCGTCTCTTCCATTGCTACTTGTGCGTCCCTTCATGAAAACGGCGAAAACTATTATTGATGTGGATAAAGGAACGCTAACTATGGAGTTTGATGGAGAAACAATACGTTTCAACATTTTCGAGACGATGAGATATCCTAGTGATGTCCACTCTTGTTTCTCCATTGATGTTATGGATACATTGGCACAACAAGTATTTGAATTGAATGGTGATGATGCTTTGGAAACCGTTTTGACTACATCCATGGATAATGGTGTAGAGTGTGGCAATGAAGTCAAGGAAGCCCTTGGTGATCTTAATTCACTACAAGGATGCCCGAAAACTCATAATATCTCTTTTATTTCTTTATCATGCAGTGATGAAAAGCCTGTACCTTCCATTATTAAATCTCCAAAGTTAGAATTGAAACCTCTTCCCGATCACCTAAAGTACTTATACTTGGGTGACAAGGAAGATTTACCTGTGATTGTTTCTAACAAGCTTAGTGAATTACAGGAGCAAAAACTTGTAAGGGTGCTAAGGAAGTACAAGACGGCCATAGGATGGACAATTGCTAATATAAAGGGTATAAGCCCTGCCGTTTGTATGCACAAAATCCGTTGGGAGGACGATGCAAAGCCTACAAGGGAAGCGCAACGTCGTTTGAACCCTCCCATGATGGAAGTTGTGAAAAAGGAGATACTAAATATTTTGGACGTGGGTGTTATCTACCTCATATCCGATAACAAGTGGGTGAGTCCGGTACAAGTAGTACCAAAGAAATCAGGTGTGACGGTGGTGGAGAATGATAAGAACGAACTTGTCCCAACTCGTGTGCAAACCGGTTGGAGGGTTTGTATTGATTACAGGAAATTGAATGCCACCACTAGGAAGGATCATTTTCCATTGCCTTTTATTAATCAAATGCTTGAACGTTTAGCTGGACATTCTTATTATTGCTTCCTTGATGATTATTCAGGTTACAATCAAATTATGATAGTGCCGGAGGATCAAGAGAAAACCACTTTCACTTGTCCTTTCGGTACTTTTGCTTATAGAAGGATTCCTTTTGGCTTGTGCAATGCTCCAGCTACCTTTCAAAGGTGTATGGTAAGTATCTTCTCAGAATATGTTGAAAACATAATCGAAGTGTTTATGGATGACTTTAGTGTCTTTGGTGATTCATTTGACCTTTGCTTGCACAACTTGTCATTAATCCTTGAACGATGTGTTGAAACAAACTTGTGCTAAATTGGGAGAAGTGCCATTTCATGGTAACTCATGGCATAGTTTTAGGCCATATAATATCTTCTAAAGGCTTGGAAGTCGATAAATCTAAAATAGACCTCATTCGTGCTCTAACCCCTCCCACTACGGTGAGGGAGATACGCTCTTTTCTTGGTCATGCAGGTTTTTATCATAGATTTATCAAGGATTTTTCCAAGATAACATCACCACTTTGCAACTTATTGCAAAAATATGTGGTTTTTAACTTTGATGAAAAGTGTATGGCGGCATTCAATCGTTTGAAAGAACTTTTGATTTCAGCCCCTATCATTAAACCACCGGATTGGAGCAAGCCTTTTGAGCTCATGTGTGATGCAAGTGATTATGCAGTTGGTGCGGTGCTTGGGAAACGTGTGGGGAAGATACCTCATGCTATTTATTATGCTTCTAGAACGTTAAATGAGGCCCAACAAAACTACACAACCACTGAAAAAGAGTTATTAGATATTGTTTTTGCTTTGGAAAAGTTTCGCTCTTATCTAATTGGTACAAAATTTGTTGTCTTTTCTGATCATGCAGCACTTAGGTACTTGCTAATAAAGAAAGAAGCGAAACCGAGACTCATACGATGGATCTTACTCTTGCAATAGTTTGATATTGAAATCAAAGACAAGAGAACACCGTTGCGGATCACTTGAGCCGTCTTGCTGTGGACAAGGAAGCTATCCCATTGCGTGAAAGTTTTCCGGATGAGCAACTATTCTCAATTGCCTTTGGAGAACCATGGTATGCGGACATTGTGAATTACTAGGTGTCTAAAAAAATCCCAAAGAACTTGTCTCGTGCTGAGAGGGACAAACTTAAGAGGTTAGGGAACCAATACATATGGGATGATCCATACTTATGGAAACAAGGTAGTGACCAAGTGTTACGAAGGTGCGTTCCCGAATCTGAATTTAATTCTATCTTGTCTTTTTGTCACTCCTATGCTTGCGGAGGACATTTTGGGAGTAAGAGAACCGCTTACAAGGTACTTGAAAGCGGTTTCTATTGGCCAACCTTGTTTAAAGATGCATATACATTTTGTACAACTTGTGATAGGTGCCAAAGAACATGCAATCTAGGTGCCCGAAATCAAATGCCACAAACTTTTATTCAATTTATTGAAGTTTTTGATGTATGGGGTATTGATTTTATGGTTCCTTTTGTCAACTCGCATGGGAATTTTTTATATCTTACTTGCTGTTGATTATGTCTCGAAATGGGTGGAAGCTAAGGCCACCCCGACTAATGACTCTAAAGGGGTTTCAGATTTTGTGCAAGCTAATATCTTTGTAAGGTTTGGAATTCCAAGAGCCATAATTAGCGATGGGGGTTCTCACTTCAAAAAGAGGATCTTATAAACCTTGTTGAAGAAGTACAATGTGTCGCAGAAGATTGCAACACCTTATCATCCCCAAACAAATGGACAAGCCGAGGTTTCCAACCGGGAGGTGAAATCCATTCTAGAGAAGACGGTGAACCCAACAAGGAAAGATTGGAGCATGCGACTTAATGATGCTTTGTGGGCTTATAGAACCGAATACAAGACACCTATCGGGATGTCTCCCTTTAGGCTTGTGTATGGTAAACCTTGTGATTTACCCGTTGAAATTGAGCATAAGGTGTTTTGGGCTATTAATCAATGCAATATGGAGATGGATGGGGCTGGAAAGCAAAGGAAGTTACAACTCCAAGAGCTAGAGGAGATTCGCAATGATGCATTTGAAAGCTCACACATTTATAAGGAGAAAACGAAAGCATTTCATGATAACATGATTTCTAGGAAACAATTTTGCATTGGGCAGAAAGTGCTTTTGTTTAATTCTCGCTTGCATTTATTTCCGGGTAAATTAAGGTCACGTTGGATTGGACCTTTTATTGTTACTAATGTGTTTTCTCACTGGTGCAGTGGAAATTCGTAGCATAGCTACAGGCAAGGAACTTAAAGTTAATGGGCACCGGTTGAAACCATATTATGAGAATTTCACTTCCGAATTGGTGCAAGGAGCTAACTTTGTGGATGCACTCCCTCTGGAGGAGGCATATAAAGCAAGGAGATAGTCGGGCTGACGACTTTAAACCAAGCGCTAAATGGGAGGAAACCCATATGATGAGTATTTCTTTTCTTGTATTTATTTCTTGCTTTGTTTTTAGTTTTTCTTGTCTTGTTTTGCATTTATTTTTTCTGATTTCTTGTCATTATCATGTTAGAATTTCCCACCTTAACTTACTTTGGATGACTCAATTTACATTGAGGACAATGTAAAGTTTAAGTGTGGGGGAGTGGTTAAGCATTTGCATTATAAAATTTTCAAATTTTTCAAATTTTGTGTGTAAAATAGTGAATAAGAAAACTCCAACTTGTAGTTAGTTTAGAGTCACATAGTATACACGTCGCTAAGATTACATCGAGATTCTCATAAGAGTGACTGAACTTAGAGATGACAGAGAACATGATCGGGTTTTTTACTTGTATGAGAGTTAAAGTTGGATTTAACCATACCAGTGACAAATGAGGTGCAAACTGAATTCGGTATTAGATTTGTGATCCCCTATAGTTGAGACTACCCATGTTACATCATGAGAGGCACCGACTTTCAATTCTTTGTACCTGTCTAAATTTGTGCTTTTAGAGTGTGTGTCACCGTACGTAAACTCCGGGTAGAATGGTGAGCTACCCAACCTCTCACCAATAGAAGCACTATTTTGATCTCTTGAGTGCTATTTTATCAATCATGAATGGTGACATCTAATTGTTAACTTACATATCACTTGTAATCTTGTTCGCAGTTAGCACCATCCACTTTATCTCTCTCTACACCAATAGGTTCATAGAAAAATCATCATCATCAACAAGAGGAGCGTCACAAATTCGAAGGAAAGTTGAAGACGTTCAAGGTTTACAAACAACAGTACAAAAATGAGCAGATTTCAGATTCAAGTATAGCAACAAGACAAGGAGCAGAATTTTTACAAGTTGAAGACTATTGTACAAGAATGAAGATTATTAAGATGAGAATTCAAGAAGTTTGTGATATCGAAACATACAAGTTGTGAAGAATCGAGAGGTAAAGTACTTACACCATGGCCTTTATACTTGCATTTTTATTTTTATCTTTATTTTGTATTTGTATTATT
This sequence comes from Papaver somniferum, assembly GCF_003573695.1. Classification (NCBI taxonomy): domain Eukaryota; kingdom Viridiplantae; phylum Streptophyta; class Magnoliopsida; order Ranunculales; family Papaveraceae; genus Papaver; species Papaver somniferum. Next base: position 171,883,514 of record NC_039358.1, read on the forward strand.
TTGTCTTGTCACAAAAAAAAAAAAATTGAGACATGGTCACCATTATGCTAGGTCTCTTATGAAAAAAAAGTGAAAAAAAAAGAGAAAAGAGACAAGAAAAATTTTGTTAGGTCCAACATTAGTTTTATTTTTTTTTTTGTTTGTTTTCATTTTGTATTTACTTTATTTATCTTGCATCTTACAAAAAAAATAAAAAAAATAAATCATTGCATCATATTTGGTTTGTTTAGTTCGCTTTTGGTTTTGTATTCATTCAATAAAGTCAATGGAAGAATAAATATCCATAATGAGGTTTCAAGCAACAAGGAATTAGAGGAAAGAATCACATTGTCAAGATTCTACGAAGTTCAAGATTTCATCATCAAGAGTTGAAGACCGAAGACGAAGATGAAGACACCGATTGAAGACCGAAGACGTTTCTATGGATGCCGTGAGAGTGGTGCTAACTGCACGTCAAACGGATAACGAGGTAAGTAAGCATATTCCCACCTTCGTTAAATGGTTGATTCCTTTCTTAAAGATCGTCAGAAAAAGGGTTTTCAAAATGAATAAAAGATGTGAGTTTTCAAAACAATTCGGAGGGTTTTTACCTTCCTACTTTTCAGCGTGTTGCAGGATTCTCTCTTCATTCCTACCTCGACACATGTGTGACCCATAAAGAGCTATTTATTATTGAGCGCAACTTCATAAAACCCTTTCTTTCTTGTGAGGCAGAGTCGAGGCTTTTGATCACTCCGAACCCGAATTTCTTTCGAGAAGGGATGGTTATTTCTCTCTCAACTTTTAAGGATGAGATTGTGTTCATTTATGTGTCTAACTTCTTATGACTAGTGTGAAGAATCTCTATGTCTTCTTAGCGCGTTGGATGCTATTTTTACGGAGAACTAGTAAGTTGAAAAAGCAGGTTTTGTGGGTATATCTCTAGTAAACCCTCACGGGAGTTGTATGTATCTTTTAGAACAAGTTTGGTTTGATTTGCTCGAGGACTAGCAAAGTCTAAGTGTGGGGGAATTTGATAGGCGTTGTAAAACACCTATTTTCATATCTAGTATTTATGCTTTCTTTGCTATTATCCCTGTGAATTGCATCTCTTATGTTTAGTTTTGAGTTATTAGGTGCAATGGAGTCCTTTGGAGCAAAAGAAGGAAAAAAGCACTCTTTTGGAGCATAAAGGGAAAAATCGTCATTTCACAGGCGAGGATAGCTGGAGCTAGCTAAGGTTATGTGGTGAAGAAGGGGAAGAATGAATTGTCAGTTCCGCGCAACTGGCAGTGAGCAAGAAAGAAAACAGGCAGTCAGTTCTGTGGGGTTAATATGCCAAATGGTCACTTGGTGGCCCATATCTTGAATGATTTTTATCATTACAACCCTGCCTGAATCGTGAAGTGGATAATCTCATTACATTCCATCTGAAATTCATTCAGAGAAATGGCTGCGCAGTGGAGAGCTTCATTTGAGGTTGGTTGCTGTTTCAGATCGAAGAAAGAAGATGAGCTGATGAAGAACAGATGATGAAATCGAGAACAAAGAGAGATGAAATTGAACAACTGTTGCAGAGAAGCAGACGGGTTCGATTGTTATGGTCGATTTAGGGTTTGTATGTTCTTGCTGTTGATGGTTGAATTTGAGATCGAGGAGATGAATCTGGTACTGTTGTGGAGGATTCAACAAAGAAGAACTGAGTTAGCTGTTGGGTTTGATTCCAGTGAAGCTATGAGGAGAAATTAGGGTTTAAAATCAAAAGGGGATCTGAGATGTTCTTGGATTACTGATTCAGAGTAGGAGGAGAGATTCATGATATTGGGTGTTGAAACTAAGATGGGTTTGACATGGATTTTGGTTCGAATTGAGTTTGAACAAGATTCAGGTTGATATTTTGTTGCTCAGTGGGTACTGGAATGGTAGAAGTTGGGTGATTTTCATGGGTCAGGTGAAATTGATCTTGCCCAAGTGCTGAATAGATGCATGTCTAGGACAGATACAGATTGCAGATGGGGTAGGTACTGGTGGTAATGCAACTGCAGGTGATGATGCAATGGAAGAGATGTTGTAGTTTATGGCTGTGTATCAAGGAAGAATGAAATTGCAGTTGGTGATGCGATGAGGATTTATGATGCAGAGTTGTGCGCAGAGCAAGGAATGGAGGTTACAGTGAAGCCATGGACTTGGACAAGACTGAGATTGCAGGCTTGCAGCTGAACTGAAGTGAAGGCAGTGTCGTCGCAGGTGGATTTGAAGGTTGCACTGGTGTTAGAATTACAAAGAAGGCATAGATGTATGTTTAGGTGGTGATGTTTGCAGCTGTGACTGAGCTGCAGAATGGTTGAGCAACTGGTGATGTTGCAGGTGCAGCTTAAGATGAACTGAGACAGTCAAGGTGTAGCTTATGGTTATTGAAGTTATGAAGTTGAATGAGGATGAGATGTTTAAACTCAAAAGTTCAGCTGGAGCTACATAATTGAAGTTGCAGCTGTTGGAAATAAGCTACAGAAGGTTGCAATGCTATGGCTGAAGCTGCAGTGAACAAATGGAGTAGATTGTGCAGTTGAGAACAAATCCGAGGATGTAGTGATGCTGAGAAGGCTAGAGCTGGATGATTTTGCAGCTGCGATTCAAATGGTGGTATATGAACTGAAGGTGCAGTTCTGGCTGGCTGAGTTGCAGTGATGCACAATCATTGTGCAACATTAGCTTTGGCCTGTGCAAGATGGCCTAGGCTTTGGCAAATGAGTCATTAGCTGACTCTAATCAGGACCTGATTCAGTATTAATCCAGTTGACTCGATCTGACTCGGTGCTTGACCCGAGCTAACTCAGTTGACCGTGTTGACTGACTCGTTTGACCGGGAGGCCTTTGCCGGTCACCTGAGATGTTTTCCGACGACAGTTCATGCCAATTTCCGGCCGGTTTCCGACCACTTTCCGGCGACAATTTTTGGACATATTTTCTACATGGGCCTGGTGGACATCTTGGTGATGGGCTTTTGAAGACTTGACCTAGTTTTGGAAGGGAGAAAAGCTACAAAAAGAAAAGTTTTCTTTAACTTTGAAAAATCACCTATTATTCTTGGAGCTTTGGAGATAGCTACAACTAGGGTTTGCTTTCGTTTTATTTTTCATCTTCTTCGATTATTTTATGATTATGATTATGATGAACTCCATTATTATGAGTGACTAAACTCAATTATTGGTTATGGGATAAAAGTTGATTTCCAACATGTTATTTGATTCAATGAATTAGTTTTGTCTCGATACTTTATTGTTTATGTTTCATTATTAATATTGTCATATGATTTGAATGCTAGTTTGTTTGAGTCCGGAATCAATTAGATTAGTCTTCATCTCTATTGCCAGTTTAGGGTTTTCAATACGAAATAGTTGATAATTCCTGATTCTAAGTAGCATAGTGCCATTATTACTTGTAGTGATACATCTTTATAATTGCATATGAATCATAACCTTTGTTAAAACGAATTAGTGCTTTTACACGTTTGTTTGCATTGATTAGTCTTATTTCATAGAACTTATTGCTCTTAAGGAGTTAAACTTAATTGTGCTTTTACACTTTAGGTTACTTTCTAGGTAGATTTCACAATAGCATCTTTTAATGTTGTTTGTGATAAAATCGGGAAATAAACGGGATACTCTTGCGATCAAGATTTCCTAGGACTTTTAGTAAATGAGAGATTAAAATTATCAATTTTAGTCATTGATGAAAATACATGTTTGTGAATGATACTATCACGTGACCAATATCTTCTCCTTATTGATTATTCAAATTATTTTATTGCTTTCGATTACTTTTATTGCTTTGTTTATTTAGATAAAACAAAAATCCCCCCCTTGGTTACTTAAGAATCTGAAAAAAAATTTAACAACAAAAGCCTCTCTGTGGGAACGAACTCTTTCTTATCACGTACTATATTTATATCTAGTTGAGTGAGAAAGTGAAATTATATTTGCACGGCTGACAACCGGTCATAAATCCATCATGATCTCCTTCGATGATTTCCGTCTTGTGAGAAGTACCATAGTACGGCCAAGAGACACATGACGTGCACAAAGCCGCGTGGCTATTTTCTGACTATGTCATTGTCAGTCCCAGTGCGTTATTTTCCTCCGCATCTTCAGTATTGATCTTTGAAACTTAGGGTTTCAGTGAAACTCGTAACTGAATTGGCTATTCGCAGAAGATAAATATCCACCATGTCTAATATATATATCTTCAAGACTTTGAGTCCATCATCTACATGAATATTTCTTCCATTCCTGAGTCAGTTTCATCGTGCAGAGAAGTTTCGATCATCATACCTTGTTGTCACTATGTCGAGCAGTAGTATTTCTTCTCAAGATGATCCTCAGTCGAAGCGTGAAATAGAAGCGTCCATCTCAGTAAGTTGTATACCTTGTTCGTCTTTGTCTGATCGAGATTATTGATCATAAGAAAACGATTCGTTGCAGGATGATCAGAAGAATCCTTCTTCTCATAATTCAAGGCCCAAGCGGACTGTTAGAGCCCCTGCCCGGTACAGGTCATCTCATGCTGAGGCTGGATCATCTGTAAGTAATCTTATAACTCTTGAAATTCCACTATGCTCAATTTCGGTGAAATTAAATACTTCTTCATGTCGCAGGCGAACGTCCGTGTCGTCGTTGATGCTAGAAGGAGGAGGAATGGAAAATCCGTGATTGTGGTTGAGGTTGAAGGCAGTAGCAACCGAGTTGGTGAAGACTCTGCAGAATCCATGGAGGTTGAAGACAGGGTTCACGCTCGTGAATATCCAACAACTGGACTCTTGTTTGAATCTCCTTTGATCAATACTTTCCCGGACAATGAGGTAGTCGGTGGATTCGTCATTCCCAAGTGTCATACGCTCCTTTACACCAAAATCTGGAAAAAAATATGGGCATATTGCTACGACTGAAGTGTGGAAAGGTTTCCTACCAACCCTCCTGACTACAGTTGCAGGACTGTTAGCGATCATTGAGAAGATGGACCAGATGCGCCTGCAAGATGTCAAGAATCAAGAATTGCATAGGTGGGATGAGATGATTTCGAACTGCGAGACCTTGCGGTTCAATGTAGGATGGCTTCGTCTTCGGCTCGAGATAATCAAGATTCATAAGGCGGCGGAGGCTGCTGATGCGATTTCTCTGACCACTGCTGTACTGGAGGAGGAGGAGATGCTCGCCTTGGAGTCGGCCCGGGTTGAGAAGGCGGTACGTGAGTTGAAGATGAAAACCAAAAGTTTCCAGAAGAAGCTTGACAGGGTTGCTTACAGAGATTACCCATTGTTGGATGGTTTGCTCTGAGTGAGCATTTATGATTGTTGTTTTTGAATAGGTTTAAGCTTATGGGTAGGTGGAATAATTGATCATGATATGAAGGAATTTTGCTCATTTATGAAATGTTTAATGAACAAAAGAGCATTTGCACGCTCTTTGGAGGAATGAAAATTACATTTTTTAAAATGCTTGAAATGATGAAAAGGTAATTGCTTTCATGAATCAGGCGTAATAGGCTTTGAGCCATTTTCCATTGATTATATTCCCTTCCACTCCTCCATCCACAGCTAATATCCTGTAGTACCCACTGGATACTGCCTTGATGACTACATATGGTCCCTCCCATTTCAGAGAGAACTTGTGAGCGTACATATCTTGTTGAATGTGCTTTGCTGTCTTTAATACCATATCTCCTACTTTAAATGTTCGAGGTCTTACCATTTTGTTGTAGGCCCTGGAGATCCTTTGTTTGTAGGTTTCTATGTATTTTTCCACCTTAGCTCTCCTTGACTCGAGCATGTCTAGTTCAGCGATTCTTGACTTGGATACTTCGGCCTCATCCCATTTTACTCCACTGGATGTTGCAATCCTTGCTGAAGGAATTTTGATTTCTGCTGGAAGTATGGCGTCTGCTCCATAGACGAGGGAATATGGCGAAGTTCCGATTGATCTCCTTGGTGCGGTTCGATAAGCCCATAGAGCCACAAGAAGTTGTTCATGCCACGTTCGAGGATTGTCATGAATTGTCCGACTGAGAATTCAGATCAAAGTTTTGTTGGTGTTCTCCGCTTGTCCGTTTCCTTGGGGATAATATGGTGTGGAGAAGATTTGTTTGACGCCGTATTTCTCGAGCAGTTCAATCACATGTTTATTGGCGAAAGGAGTTTCATTATTAGTAACAATGTGTTTAGAAACACCAAATCTACATATTATGTGCTCTTTGATGAAGGATGCAATTGTGACTCCGGTGGTGCTTCGAAGAGGAATCGCTTCAACCCACTTGGTAAAATACTCAGTTGCAGTGATGATGTATTCATGCTACTTTGAAGATGCTGGATTGATCTTCCCGATGATATCCAGTCCCCAGTTGTAGAAGGGCCATGGACTATTCACAGAATTCAACGGGAGACAAAGAGTGTGGATAAGATTACCATGAATTTGGCATTGGTGACACCTCTGAACGTATGCAGCTGCATCGTCTTCCATGGTCGGCCAGTAATATTTCTCATGGACTTGAAGAAATAATTTTCTCTTTCCTTGATGTTCTTCATCGTGCATTTCCTTCAGAATTGTTGGGATTTCATGTTCATCTAAACATCTCAGTAAATTCCCACCAAAGCTTTTGCGGTATAAGATCCCGTCAAGAAAGACAAATCTCTTAGCTCTCTGAATGAGTTTGACTGCTTGCTTATTTTCTGTTGGTAGTTCGTTGTCCCGGAGATGTTTGATGAAAGGCTCCCTCCAGTCCCCAGTGTTGTGGACTGTCAAAACCTCTAAGTGATGAAAGGCTCCCTCCAGTCCCCGGAGTCTGGCCGGTCGGTGATCGGACGGCGGCGGCGGCCGATGATGCTCCGACAAAAAAAAAATTCTCTCCTCCTGCTGTTCACGTGAATAAGATGGAGAGGCGATGAAGGTGCTGGTCGTGGAAAAATAATTAAAAAAAAAAGGATTAATTCAAGTCATGCCCGGCCCGCGAATCCTAAACGAAGGTGCTGGTCCTAATTTTATAAGGATTTCCTTATTTGGGCCCGGACCGCGAATCCTAAACGACCAGGGCCCCGTCATCCAAATCAGTGGTTCAACACCAATTTATGCTCATTAGACGATGCTCTATCATACCACTGGGATCTTCATTCAAGTCATGGTTTGCTCGTACTATCAAAATTCGATAACGTCTTAACTTACGACTAAGTTCAATTACTTATATTGTTATGACCGGAAAATCACCATTCAATGCTGACTGAGGAACAAGGCTTTCCTCACTAAGCAGGGGACTTAATGTAGATGGTGGATTTTCGACAAAGGCTAAAATCGTAAACCCATAATTATACGAACTCCTGATCCAACAATCAGATGTGAGTATTGAGACACGGGTCTCTCATCGAATCCTCTGACTGAGAATACTTTCTCTCATAGTACATGCGGATATGTAGTCTCTCAGCTGGACAACAACATATCTCATGAATACTGAAAACTTCAATAATCATTTCTATATAGAATCACGAGATTGACGGCTCCGAGACAGCTTGCTCTGCTAGTATAGAGCGATAACGTCTTCAGGATATAAACAACAAGCTCATGTCAGAATAATTAATGCTTCTAGACAGCTTGCTATGCTAGTATAGATCCATCAGTTAATTATTCTTAAATTCTTGGATTCATCCATTGAATTTCCGAAAATATTCAAATATTTTCGCAATATTTCGTTACTTCAATCTATGGTTCTTCCCAGCAGAATTCCATGGGTTATTAATAAATATTCAACGCACGTGCGTCTGAGCTACCTCTGAGTAATCCCCGGCTCAAAAGGTGCAAGTGTACTCAACGATGATGCAATAACAATTACCGCACGAACGAGTATTTTAGAATACGACGAAACGATGAACCTATACAAAATAGGAAGGAAAATAATAAATAATTAAAATATTGACCAAGGCGCTGGGAGCATGGGCCCACCGACCGGCCGGCCGTGCCATGGTCAATCCCACGCCAGTTTTATATTTTGTCATATTTTATGTTATTTTCCTTGATCTCATGAAAATCCTTTCATTTGAACAAATATTCTTCGTTTTGAGGAAACTCCTCGATTTCGTGGCGTTTCCTTCACACCAAGGAAATAATATAAAATTAGGAAAAATATTGTGGGGCCGTGATTATTGGCCAACCGGCCATGCCTTGATCCCATCCGGACCCACACCTCATGGTTCTTCATTATTTTATTATTATTTCCCTAAACTCATGAAAACTCCTTAATCTCATGGTATTTTCACAAAACCTTGGAAAATATAATACAAAATTAGGGAAACCAGTGGGATCGGGCCCCAGCCGGCCGGCCATGCCTCAGCCGGTCCCACACGCCCTATTATTTTATTATTATTATTTTAAGGTTTCCTTGATCCCGTGAAATTCCTTGATTTCATGGTATTTCTCTCAAATTATGAAAATTCCTTCAAATCATGGAAAAATACACATAAAATACATAAAATTAAGGAAACTCGTGGGACCGGGCCCAAGCCGGCCGGCCATGCCCTAGCCGGCCCCACACGCCCTTATTTTATTATTTTAATATTATTTGCTTCCTTGATCCCATGGAAACTCTCACTTTAAGGAAACTCCTTAATTTCAACAAAATTCCTTGATTTCATGATATTTTCATAAAATCATGAAAAATATTATAAAATTAGGAAAAGGCACCATGGGACCGTGGTCACTGGCCCGCCGGCCATGCCTTGGCTCCAGCGGTCCCACGCCACATGTTCCTTCATTTTATAATTATTTTCCTTCATCTCATGAAGTTTCCTCAGTTTCAGCAAAACCCTAATTTTGTCATATTTTCTCGAATGGATGCTCAACCGCATGCCAGAAAATATCAAAATTCTCAGGATTGAGACACGGACGTGTTGACGATGTGAGCATGTTACCTTGACCAACCAGGTTTGCTCCTTGGATCGCAATGATCCGGTCCCACGTATTTTCATGATTTGACCTAATTTGCGCAATTGCACGTATTAGGTCCAAAACTCTTCCAAATAATTTTGGATTTTCATGGAATGATCGTTAGTCGATCCCGTGACCACCCAGGGATGATTTTATGACCCCTTGGTCGGTCCCTCACCTCTTCATAATTAATTAGGTTTTATCACCTAAGGCTCAGACGAGCATCATAGGAGAAATGATTGAACCAGCATTTAATCATTCTTTCATCAACAAGTCACCAGCTCTTTAAGAGACCTTGGTATTTGCTCACATGAGCATATGGACGCTACATGGTCGATCCACGGTCTCATGTAGTCGATCCCTCTTTCATTCCATGGTTGATTTTGAAGTAAACCATCAATTGGCCGATCAAATTAGGGTTTCTGAGTCCAAGGATCATAATTCCAGATTCGAACACTAATAACTTTACGAAGATCTCATGATCAGTATTCTTATTAATTATGCTCGGTTTAACTACCAGTATTCTAATTAATGTTTTATTTTGGTCACGCTACCAGTAATTCATCAGACGAGCAACACTTGCTCAGATAAGCAATATTTTCTCAAATCAAAGAATATTGGTTCAACTATCAATATTCAACAATTCAGATAAATACTTGCTCGCCTCAACTATCAACGTGAGAATTATACTTCTGTCTCAACAGACACGTTCAATTCATGAGTTTCATAACATTTGGCAAAATCATGTTCAACTCAGCCAATACATGGACTCATCGTCCCATCAAATCATGAAGTCAACAACTGACTAATTAACCACGAGACGTCAATCGTGTCACATGGGGGGATATTAACTAGGGTTTTGGTCTGGCGGTCTACGGCATGTGTGTTCGTACACACGATGGAATGTGAGCAAGTCGTGCAATCAGCTGAAGGAGTTAACAAAGTAATGGATGGAAAATCGACCAAGTCTCCGCACGATGAGCAACTGGTTTCAAACACGATTTCCATTTCCCCACTCTTTGATTCTATCAACTTTCACACTTCATGGGATCATGGTGTCTACAATTCCAGCAATATAAATAAGGCTCTGAAATCATGATTGAATATACAAGAATCTCACGTCACACAGAAAAAACGAGATCAACACCTCATAAATTGAGCAATTTCTCTCAAATGAGCAACTTCAATCATTCAGAACTTATCTTATTCAGAATTCACAACACACCCACAAACTTTGATTACCATTGATTCCTCACATTTCTCAGCTTTCCTCCTACAGATCAACTCATCCTCTCTTGTGACCGAATTTACTCTGGAACGACCATTGTCTTGGTTTAGGCCAGAGTACTACAGATTGATCTCTCGAATTCAAAGCACTCCCTTCTTGCAGTGCATCTGTGTGAGGTTGAACATTTCACTCGGTTCAAGGAGTCTCCTCCGTACGATCGTCTCCTCAATCCCGTGAAAACCAGCAAATCGTTTTGCCCCATCTACAGAGTTAAATGCACGTTTAGGGCTATCTGGTTGATAGCAGCAAACGTCTCCGCCCGCTAATTCTTCGAGAGGTGTAAAAGTTCGTATAAACTTTCCACTAGAGAAGCTGCTTCCTGGTCCACCGGCCTCTGGTTCATAGTGAAACTATTGACTTGAGGAGGATCATTGCGAGGATCAGTCCCCAGTGTAAAAATCTCTGTGACAGGAGAACCGCTCATATCTGATGTCATCTTGATGAGGAGAACGAGTATGTCGTTTATTGTTTCTTTGATCATGTCCAAGTTTTTCGTGTGAATCTCTTGCACCCGTGCTAACTCGATAAATGTTGGGATTTTTCTGGTTACACCACCAGATATACCGTTGGGAAAAGTGGCATCTTTATTGGAGGAACTTTGACCGGGATTTGAAGTTGTTGGGGAAGTCCTAAGAACAACCATTTTGAAAATCAGCCAAATGGGATTGGGTATTGAAGAAATTGACTTCACCACCGAGAGATTAGTCTCCCACTGAGGTCGCCAATTTTTTATGGGTGAAAACTGTTTCTAATGTTTTTGGTAAATTTGGGTGTGTGGATGAGAAACGAACCTAAACCCTAAACAAATGCACTGCACGAGAGTGATTTTGATTTGAGAGATCAATCTATACAATTCTGGCCTAAACCAAGAAATGGTCGTTCCAGACTTGCTTCGGTCACAAAGTGAAGGAGATGTGGTTGATCTTAGGGAGGGAAGAGAAGAAAGTGTTGAGATTGTGAAGGTTTTGGCTGTTTATGACTTGTATCAGAATGATGAACTGGCTTGCACCATGAAAGCTGTCAGTTCTGGGTGTTTTCTAAATACTGTGACAATACTTGGTTTTTTTGTGTTGTTTGAAGATAGGTCGAAGAACCTATTTATACAAGTCATTTGAGCGCAACCCTCATCTTGTAGGAAGTGGAGGAAGTTGAGTGATGGAGTAGTGGGGTCGTGTAGGTGATTGTCACATGATCACGCCTTTGCCCACTTCCCTCATCATCTTTAGCCGTTCATGCCTCCTGACACATTCTCGTAATGGGGGTGTTGCACGCCGCACGCTGTAAACCGCCAGACCAATACCCCATTAAGTATCCCCCAGTTAGTGACATGTTTGATGTCTCAAATGAGTGGGTCAGGTCGTGGGACCCGTCGCAGGAAATAGCATACGATGCTTAAGTTAAATAACTGAGTTATTTATGGAATTGATATTCATGAAATATCGTGTATATTCGATGCATATAATGCATCGTTTTAAAGAAAGCAGCTCAAAACAATCGATATGCATAAAGCATCGCTGTTTTAATGCTTGATTGAATAAGTCGCGGATTAAGCGTCTTAAAATGGCAGCACGTCCAACCATCTTCGAGTGATCGTCTGGAAGCCGCATGGGCGGGCCACTTCTGGTCGATCAATATCTGTGACAGAGTGGGGGCGGTGATCATTGAGGCGCTTCATCGATCGCCTAATTTTTAATCCAAGTCGTCCGACCAAGCTGGCAAAGTTGGAAGGACGAGATGATTTACATCACATATTTGTTGCCGCTGATGGATTTAGAGGTGCGCAACATCCCCTCTTTGGCTTGACCGAATCTAAGCATGGGCGCTAATTTTGGTGGGACCAACCAGGCATGAGTGGAGACGGTCCGCCGGCGTGCATGCCTATACCTCTCGGTCCCACAAAGATTTGATCTAGGCCACTCAATTTGACCGGAAAATATGAGTGGTCGTGATCGATTTGCGATAGAAATACATTGCTGCAAAGGTTTAAAATCCGTGTGTAGGGCTGCACAAAACCGACTCAACCCACCAACCCAACCCACACCCGACCCAACCCACTTAGGAGCGGGTCGACTATGGATCACTACATCAAAACCAACCGTATGGTGGGTCGACTGTGGGTGACAGCTTCCCTCACCCGACCCAACCCACCCACCCACCTAAATATTTATAAATTAACTCTAGCCCTTAGATTACCTATCCTAGATGAACCACAGCTATTGAAGTAATGATATATAATGCTTATAAATGCTTTTCTGGCAGTAAGAGTCAGCTTATGATATTAATTTTCTACCCTTTTAAGTAACTTCTTATGATGTTAATTGTCTACACTTGACTTGGAGTCAGCTTTTTGATAAAAGTTATTACATCCAATCTGTAAGAGTCTTTTTTTTCTTCTGAAAGTTAAATAGATTTAAAGAGCAGAAAAAGTTCACAGAGAGTTACTCAATCTGTAAGAGTCTTAGTTATTTGTATACAGGTATGCTTAACAGTAAATTGTAAGTCTGTAACTGTAATGTAATGTTCATTGTATTTTATTGTGGGTAACCCACCACCCACCCGATCCAACCCGTCGTAATGTGGGTCGGGTGAAAACCGACCCATTGTAATGTTGGGTTGGTTGTGGGTGACAACTTCTGTTACCCACCATCAGTGGGTTGGGTGGTGGGTGAAGCCAAAACCGACCCAATCCAACCCATGTGCACCCCTAGCCGTGTGGCATGTCACCTTTTGGGCATGCGTTTCAAGGCGCCGGACCCTAGTCTGCATAGGTCGTCCGGTCACACGCAAAGGTGGGACTACGGTGATCACGTTGACATCCTTGGGACCTCTTGAGTCTATATCTACACCCTCCGTTTAGGCTGACGAAGATGGATGGTCATGATCGAACTACGACAGATGTGCATTTTCGCAAACCCTAATTAGGGTTTTGAATCAGTCACGCACACGTGACTTTGGACAAACGGTTAGGAAACCCGTGACCTCCTTTGGGGAAATCGATCACGTGAGGCCCATGTTGGGTCGACGGTGAACTTGCGTGCACCTTTCTGATGGTCCTAAATGCGATCTAAGCCACCCAAATAGGTTGGATAAGTTGGATGGTTGTGATCAATTTAAGACACTAGTGGAATTCCGCGACCCTTAGAAGCATCACACCTGCCATGGTTCGAGCAATCGTTTCATTGCTCCATGGCCTCGCCGTGAGAAAACGATCGGGTGAAGGAGAAGTGGGCCCGTCAACGTGTGCGTTAGCGCTTCCCTGATCATTCATGGAATGATCTAATCCGTCCAATCAGGATGGTGAAGTTGGACGGTTGTGGTTTTAAGACTGCCCTGAACAGTCTATGCTCGTCAAGCTTCTCCCAAAACAGCGCGACCACTCAACTTTGGGAAGGCGTTTGATGGCGCTGGGGGAGTATGGTGATTGTTCGACCGGCTAGGGCATAAGTGGGCCCTCCGGTGGTCATCACAACAATTGCCTATTTTTGCCAGGGTTTGGCTAGGCTTGTTAAATTGCGCGGCTAACTTGCGTGGCCGTGATCGTTTCTGAGACTGATATGGACAGTTCAGATTTCCCTTAAAGAAATTAAGAATGCTCGATCGGCTAACCAAAGCGCGTCGATGCGAGACTCTCTTTAAACAGTGATGTAGCTTGTACGGGTATTTCGTGCACATCTCAAAATTGGCACTTGGAGATTCATGTTACTCTGCTGAGAGTGAACACTCAGTCGTCATGTCATACTAATAATGAGAGTTCGGCTGAGAACAACACAGGAAATACTAGGAAAATCATGCATTAATTAATAATGCTAAAAAATTCACAGAATATTTGGAATTGTTATTGCACGCACCATTCTAGGTGAATTTTGTGTATTTATTGAATTGCTTCGAATAAATAAAGTGAAGAGGTACTCATCACTTATCCAAAGGCTTTTCCCTTTACAAGGTGACAGCGCATAAAAATATTGATTTTACAATTTTAGCCCCGAACTAAAATCCACCATCAACAGGGGGAAAAGATTTTTTTTTGGTAGAAATAAGTACACAGATTAGGAGAAAAAATGTTTAGAAGGTGTTAAGTTGGTAATACAATTGGAAGAGTAAATCGGATACGGCTTTGCGGTAGCAGTAATATTGTTGGTCTTCTGAATCGAGCTAAGTAAACATTAATTGTTGGAACTCGTTGCCAAAACAGGTCAGCCGAGCACTTCGTTTATTATTTCTCCATTTTTTGTCATTATTTCTCCATTAGTTATTTGATTGTGTAAAGCTCCACCGATATAGAGAAGTATTTTTTTTTCTTCGATATCATGACTATGCATTTACGTTCATCACTATGTTTGATTTTTGTGTAGTGACGTTTACAAACATGCAGTGAACATTAATCAAGTTCTCAGCAATTGATGCTTAGGAATTAGTGGAAGGAAAAGCATGTAGTTGATCCAAATGGACTTTATTAGGACTTGTCAATTAACATTAGCTTCTTTTGTCTCAATTTAATCAAGTATATGAACGTGGCAATCTAAATATATTTCATCCCTTTTTATAGTAGATCGTGCCAAATCTGTTGCATGTTCTTGAATTATAATAATAAAATAATAATATTTATCTGATTGATTTTTGGCAATAAGGATTATTTTTGATAATAGTAATATTAGTTTTATTTTAGAATTTGAGTTAATTATTCAATCGTGCGTATCTAATAATTTGGTATTTTTTGCAGGTTATAAATCTAATGATTTGGTACTTTTGCAAGTTATAATTTTATTAAAATAATTATTTATGTATATTCTTGTGATCAAAACCCTAGTATCCCAAATATAAAGTGGAGGCCAATCTCCAGGCCAATCTCCAGATTGGATGGGCTGGGTACCTCTCACCTTTTTAGCCCGTGTTTTGATTCCCGGACTTAATTTCTGAAAATTGGACCAGTGTTACTCTTTGGGTCCCAATTCCCTAAGTTGGGTGGCGGATTCGATAATAATAATTCCCTTAATAATAATTTCCACGTGATTCCCATTTTAGATATTTAGAGATCCTAACCGATTTTGACGGTATCTACAGTGGCGACTTCACTGGGGAATTAAGAATCTAACTCGAAAAGTAATTGGGATTTTAGGGTTTTGATTGGATACTACTCGGTATTTGCACACACACACGTGCACACACCCATATCATCTTGCATTTTCATTTCGCATCGTCCGGAGTCCAATTTTTAGGAAAATTCGTGGCTAGTAAGCTGAACCCATTGGGCGTTATCAGCCGAACCACCACAAACCTTAGCCCAGTACCAAAGAAGACTAGTTTCGACTACGTCCGAGGTATATTATGCTAAGGTAGCCCAAGCCTACCCAAAAGTTAGCAAAACCTGCATGCACGTGCATTAATTGTAAATTGCATTCATTGTTGCACAAAATCCGAGGCATAAGCACCCTTGTGTTACCATATATTCTTTTGTTTCCTTGAAAACGGGGACATGACCATAGAATCTGAAATGACTAGCAACCCTGGGTCATTGGCCTGGTAACACGAACAATTCCAAAAGATGTTGGATAATAAGTTTACTGAACTCGAAGATAAGGCCAAGAAGTTTACTCTTGAGACTATTGTTGAGACTCTAGGGGAAAATGATGGGTCTGGAATGGGTGATGAGGAAAATTTTGTAGAATTGGGAGAAACCATGGCACGAGAAAAACAGTTGTCCCAGAGGCTCAAAAAGATTGAGAGGACCTTGCGGAAAATGGATGAGGGTACAATAGATACACATGGGTTATATCCTTATCTCGATATTCGTTTACCTCATGGATTCAAATTTTCGGATATGGACAGATATGATGGAACTGGGTGCCCGAAAATCCATATTCGCATGTATGTTTGGTACTTGAAGCCACTGGGTATTAATGATGGGTTGTTAGTCCAATTGTTCCAAAGGAGTATGACTAGAACGTCCTTGGAGTGGTTGATGAAGACAGACCCCAGTCTAGTTTCGAATTGGCAGGATATGGTCGATATATTTGTGAGACAGTTTATGTTGGCTCCTGAAATTCGGTTTACTCGGAAACACTTAGAGGCGGTCAAACAAGGACCCACTGAGTCATTTACAGAGTTCTTTCCACGATGGAGGACCAAGGCATTAGAGATTGATGAGATATTAACCGAAGAAGAGATGATAGATATTATAATGAACTGTTTGAACCATGAATATTGGAACCGGATGATATCATCTTACCATCCAACATTACACTCTTTATGGAAGGCGGGTTCACAGATTCAAAATGCATTGGACACGGGCAAAATGATAAGGTTGACCAATCCGGAGAACTCTAATGGGAATAATAATGGAGGAACCGCATTTAAAGATAAAAATCAAGTGAATAATGTGCAAGTTGCATCATTAATTGCATCACCCGTACGACCATACCAGGAGCAGAGCCAGAACTGGAATCAGGGAAGATATAGACGTCCCCAGAGGAATTTTGCAGAGGCAAAGCACCCATTACCTTATCATCAAAGGGAACCCATGGTCAATTTTGTCTTGGCAGAAAATGAAACCAATTTAGCCGACTCAATCTACAAGCAAGAAATTGCGATGAATCGGCCCATCCACATCAGTGAACTCTTCACAGATCAGGTACAAACTGTGAACTCATTTAATTCAACAACTAATCGTCCTCTTATTTTGTCTGAATTAATGGCAGATTATTATGGAGTTGAGCAACCGAGGAACGTGCCGAATTCCAACCAATTCCCAGCAGAGCCTGTGCATATCTCTGACCTTCTACCAAAGCGGGTGGCACCCATTAGGCCTGTTCATATTTCAGAGATCTTTTCTTATCCCATTCAACCACCAGGGGGTCCAGTCTACCTCTCATATATCTTGCATGGTCCAGTATATCCAACGAATAAATCTTCGTCTAAATGGGTGGATCCGTTCAAAAGTGAGGGTGGTGATGAAGTTCAAAATGTAGCAAGAAGCAAAACCATTTACAAGCCACCTCATCTCAGGGATAAAAATATAACCATGTCTCCTACATAACCATCACTCAGATTGAAGTCTTCAAGAAAAGGGGATGAAGAAAAAGTGGTAAGAACAATTGAAGCTGAGTCAGGTAAGTATCTAACTCATTCTGTTGAGTTAATCCGACCGATTAAGGGTACACCACCTGAATTTGTAAATAAGTCGTCTTTTATTTCCAATATTTCAAAAAATCCAAAAAAAAATGAAAAACTAAAAACCCAAAAAGATTTTGTTTGCAGGAAAAATGTTTTGGAGAACAATATGCTTGGTATAAATAAAGTGTTTGAGAACACTGACAAGCCGTGGGGAATGTGGAACCACCAAAAAGAAAAACCTGAACCGACTAGAGAAGTAAAATTTGTCAAATCGGAGAAAGGGAGATCAACCTTTAAGGGAACCTCAGAGGAAGAAGATGAATACGAATAAAATGTGGATACAATGCAAGAATGTGCCAAAACAGAGACTGAAGCGGTGAATTTAGTAGAAGAGAAATCACTGAAGTTAAGACCAGAATGGATGTGGAAGACCAATGACAAGAAGGAACGGAGATTCATCACACATGAAGATGAGATTTTCCCACCAAATAAAGGCAAGACGACGAATCCTCTACCTATGGAAACAATTTCTTACAATACCGTGTTATCAAATTTGAAAAATGATGGAGCATCCAATTAGAAGGAAGATAATGATTTTCCCAGCATAAAGTTCAAGAAAGGAATTAATCATAAGGAAGTAATGATTTTCCCAGCAGAAGGTTCGAGAAAGAAAATAATCAGAAGACAATGAACAATATTCCAAGCATAAGGTTCAATGAAACAATTAATCGGAAGGTAATTAATAATTTTCCCAGCAAAAGGTTCAAGAAATATACTAATCAGAAGATGGTGAATGATTTTTCCAGTACAAGGTTCAAGAAAGTTATTAATCAAAATGTAGCGAATGATTTCCTCAACGTAAGGTTCAAGAATGGAATTAATCAGAAAGTAATGAATGATTTTCCCAGCAGAAGGTTCTGGAATGCAAGTAATCAGAAGGTAATGAATGATTTTACAAGCACAAGGTCCAAGAAGATGAAGCAAGCGTAATTTCGAGAAGATCCAAGAACCGTACAAAATAGAAGAATTGTTCAACCATTTGATCGGGGCATCCAACATGATCCAGGCCCGACTAATGTTACTCGACCCAAGAAATACCATACCTAGGTAAGTGCTCAACTCTATCTAAGTACGGAGAACGCTCATAAAACTTAAGGAGATTTTTTTTAGAAGTTCAATATCTCTCACATAGTGATATAGTCTAGGGGTAGAATCGTCATCATGTTTGGCCCCTTTAGTCAGTCAGTCCAAAAAAAAAATCAAGAATTATTATTTTCAGTCTCATTTAATCAGTCAGTAAATATATATATATATATATATATATATATATATATGTGTGTTATTTTCATTTTTATAGTGTCAAAAAAGCGCAAAGTCGTCATTATATTAGGCCCTTCACGAAGGAAAAAAAAACTATGGGCACCAACATCATTATACTGGGCCCATGTCAATATCTGGTGTGTTGAAGTCCTTTCCAAATAATAATTTAGAGAGAGATATGTTAGTCCACTTGTATGTCATCATTAGTCTTGTACGTCATCTCCTAAAGTTCTATGAGCAACGGACGTCCAAACGGGGCATTCATCACCATTAGATACCCCTAGGAATACCTTCTACTGTTTTTCATCTTTTTTTCTTTGAATTTTGGTATCTTTTTCTCCGTTTTTCATCACCTGCATTTGCATTTTTGGTTTGTTTTTTTAGGGTTTTTGAGGGATTTTGAAGTTTTTTCAACCTTTCTACGGTTTTTCTCGTTTCAATGCATAGTACTAGGTTTTCTTCCAGGAACCTCTCTTCATTTAAGGATCTTTCATGCTATCAGGCGTCCTCTTCCTCTGCTAATGTTGGTTCTTCAAACGCAGGTCGCATCAACTGCCCCTTCCAAAACTTCAATAGCTGTCTTAATGGCGTCGGTGGGAATGGATACAGCAAATCAGGCTTTTACAAACATTTACATGATAGGCATCTTCCTAACGATGACTGCAAGAACATTTGCAGGGAGAGAATCAGCACTAGCAGCGTTGTTTATGACGCATGGGAGAGAGCTCTTAACCAGCTGCAGATGTGGTTGTGTGTACCCTGTATGCATACACAGGCTTGGAATAAGTCTTGCAGCCTCACATTGGAGATGTCACTGCTGGACCTCTCGATGGCAGTTCTGTTACATTCCTTATTCATGGGATTGACAGGCCTGTCGATGCTCCTGTTGATGCCTCGGACGTAGCTCTATCGGACTCAAGAGATGATGTTGTCGATCTCAATTTAGACATACTCAACATGGTTTTTCTGAAGTGATTTACTACCATTGCTAGTATCCCCCCACCGTGTAGGCTCAACTTCTCGCGGACTCTGAAGGTTGCATTAGACAGGATACTGCATAATCCGACGGATTTATCAGTTTGGTTGCAACTTCTGTTGTTGCCTATTTGCACTCTAAATCTATACATGCCTAAGTGTGCAAGGGAGGAGCGGGCTGGTACCCGTAAGAAGCTTCATTTGGACAGCATCAATCAAGCTTTGCTGAAATGGAAGGAGTATAATGGT
Organism: Papaver somniferum; assembly: GCF_003573695.1. Lineage (NCBI taxonomy): Eukaryota > Viridiplantae > Streptophyta > Magnoliopsida > Ranunculales > Papaveraceae > Papaver > Papaver somniferum. Next base: position 171,903,398 of record NC_039358.1, read on the forward strand.
TGTTACTATATCATTGAGCAGCTCCTTGCTTGTTCCAAGGAAAGCAAACAGGTCAGTAAACATGAAAACAAGAAGAAACACAAAACTAATGTGCAGGATTGTAAGAAGAAAATGAGCCAGGGCCACTACACTGCAGCTATAAGGGTTTTATCCTCTGGTGGAATAGCTCCAGACACGGCTGAAACACTGCATGAACTTAAGAAGAAACACCACCTCCGTCAATCCCTCTTGAGCCTATTCAAGCTGATGCCTTAATGGTTGATTCTAAGGCTGTCCTCGACGCCCTGAAGAGCTTCCCTAAAGGTACCTCATGTGGGAGGGATAGTTTGAGAGCTCAGCATCTCTAAGATGCATTAAGTGGTGCGGCTGCAGCTGTGAGCGATGATCTGCTGGCGTCCATTATAGGTGTCCTTTACTTATGGTTAGCCGGACGTTGTCCATCTGTTGGGGGAATTCATCGCGAGTGCTCCTTTGACACCTCTTCTTAAGCCTGGCGGTGGGCTGAGACCTATTGCTGTTGGTACAATATGGCGGATATTGTGTTCGAAATTAGCTGCTAAATCAGTTGGCAAGGACATGGCGACATACCTTGGTGATCACCAGTTTGGTGTAGGTGTGCCGTGTGGGGCAGAGGGGATTCTTCATGCTGCGAACAGGCTTTTAGAACTCAAAGGTACAGTAAACACGATGTCTATGCTTATGATCGACTTTTCTAATGCTTTCAATATGGTTGATCGTACCACGTTGATCCATGAGGTTAGACTACGGTGTCCTAACATTTCCAGATGGGTGGAATTTTGTTATGCTACGCCTGCGAGATTATACTACAATGAGTTTGTTCTCTCCTCTGCTCTCGGTGTACAACAAGGAGACCCACTGGGTCCTTTATTGTTCTCCTTAGTTCTACACCCCCTTGTGAACTTGATTTCGAGCCAATGCAACCTTGATTTTCATGCATGGTATCTTGATGATGGAACCATCTCCGGTGACACCATTGAAGTAGCTAAAGCTCTCTCGTTAATACAGGCGGAAGGCAAAAGTCGCCGGTTGCACTTAAACATTAGTAAGACTGAACTATTCTGGTCATGTATTGATTCGAGGAGTCTCGCAGATGGAGTCTCCCCAGCTAACATAAATAGGCCCTCATGTGGTATCAAATTGTTGGGGGGGCCTGTAAGCCTTGATATGCAATTCTGCAGTGAGTTAGTGAAGGGGAAAATTGAAAAAACAGTGCAGCTTATGGAGTCTGTCAAGAAATTACAAGATCCTCAAAGTGAGATTTTGTTGTTGCGTAATTGCGCAGGTGTTTCGAAGCTCTATTTCAATCTTCGAACTACTAATCCTGCTGCTCTTCAACAGATTACTCCCTGTTATGATCAGCCACTATTGCAGTTTCTACATCATATAGTCACGGGTGATGGGGCAGGGTTTGGCCCCCTTCAACAACGCATTGCTACACTGTCATTGAAGGATGGTGGGCTTGGAGTTCATACGATGGATGACACGGTTAACTTTTGTTATCTTGCTTCTTGCTTCCAAACGCTGAATCTGCAGGATACCATTCTTAAACTTTCGTCCGAGTCAGCTCCAAGCTGTAGCTATTTGCATGCATTGTCTTTGTTTACACAGGTCTGCGGGTTGTCCTCTTTCAACATCAATTCTATTTCCACTCGTCCTATGAAATCACTGGCAGTACTGTTTTTTGACGTTGTTAAGAAAGATATACCCAACAAATACCCTATGTCGGAACGTGATGCTATCCTTTGGCAGAGCAACATGATCCATCATGCACAAGACTATCTTAAAGCAGTGCCTATAGGTGGTCTTAACCAAATCCTTGGACCTCGAAAGTTCAGGGTTGTTGTCTGTTATAGACTTGGTATACCCATTTTCAACAATGTTGAGGTCTGCACTTGTTGTAAGAGAAACATGGATGATTTTGGCGATCATGCACTTCATTGTGCAAGTGAGGTAGGGCTCAAATTTAGACATGATTTTGTCAGAGACGTTATTGCGGATATTTGTTATAAGGCTGGGGTTGTGGCTAGGAAGGAAGTTAATCTTGGCCTTTTATCTGACACGAATACGGCTTTGAAGCCTGCTGACATTCTTGTCTGTAATTGGGAGAATGGTAGAGATGTATGCTTCGATGTTACGGGGGTTTCACCATTTTCTGGTAACAGCGGACGGCCCTTTATTCCAGGCATTGCTATCTCTAATGCCATCACCCGCAAGCACACCAAATATTTGGAAAAGTGCTTTGAACATGGATACGGTTTCGGGGTCCTTGCTTTCACTACATTGGGTGAACTGGGTGAAGACATGGTGGTTCTTTTGAAGAGGCTGAGGAATTGCATTGAAAATTATCATTTGAATTACAAGATAGGTGTTTGAGGGTGAAAATGGTTTCTGCTGATTTTGGTAATTTCGGGTGTGTGGGTGAGAAACGAATTTAAACCCTAAACAATGTACTGCAAGGGAGTACTTTAGATTCGAGAGATCAATCTGTACAAATCCGGCCTAAACCAAAAAATGGCTGTTCCAGACTTGCTTCGGTCACAAAGTTAAGGAGAAGGGTTGGTTTTGTTGAGACCAGAATAGTTGATTCTGGAAGAGTAGTTGTTTTCTATGACTTGTATCAGAAAGTGGGAAGCTAACATATGGAAAGCTATTAAATGTTTTCTGAGTGTTGTATGCTCCTGACCTGAACTTGTTGTTCGGTGGAAATAGGTAATACCCATTTATACAAGTCGAAGTGAAACGTACTCTGGTCTCATTAAGAAATGGAAAACGGGTGAGTAAATGGAGGAGGTGGTAACCGGTAACGCCTGGAATTGATGTTCCATAAAAGAAAGTGTTTCACCAATACTCCCTGTATTTACTAAACGCCTCATCCTTATGACACTTTCTTATAACGGGCGTAGTATACGCCGCACGCTGTAAACCGCCAAACCAATACCCAATGAGCATCCCCCAGTTTATGATATGCGTTGATGTCTCAGGTGTTTTCATGGAAAACATGTAGCATGTTGTTGTCGTCTGGAAAGTCGAGCTTGGGAGACTTGCCGGCTCGGTGACCTTCGATGGTCGAGATTTTGCATCTTAAGAGGAAAGGTAGCCGTTGATTATTGCAACCCTTCGTTTGGCAGCCAGTGGCATGAAAGCATGATCGGTATGGCTTTAATATGGCCTTGTTTAGGCGCAGCCAAAAGTTAGGGTTTTGGCTTTTTTTAGGCGCGACCAAACTAGGGCCAAAAGTTGTCATGCGTTAGCTGGTAACCTTGGATGGCTAAGATCTGCATCTTAGATGCAAAGGTGGTCGTTGACCGTTGCAGGCCTTCGTTTTGGCATCCGCATAGGGAAGGTCGGTATGGCGTGGCGCGGCAAGGTGGTTGGCATGCCATTGGCACATTTGGCATGGCATGCCTTGGCACGGTTTGGCGTTGCCAAAACTAGGGTTTGGGGCCAAAGGTTACCGTGCGTTGTTTAGCAACCTTGGACTGCTAGGATTTGCATCTAGGATTGAAGGGTGACCGTTAATCGTCGCACGCCTTCGTTTTGGTAGCCGCATAGGGAAGGTTGGCATGGTATGGCGCGACAAGGTGGTTGACATGCCATTGGCACATGTGGCGTGGCATGGCATGCCTTGGCGCGGTTTGGCGTGGCCAAAACTAGGGTTTGGGGCCAAAGGTTACCATGCGTTGTCTGGCGACCTTGGACGGCTAAGATTTGCATCTAGGATTGAAGGGTGGTCGTTGATCGTCGCACGCCTTCGTTTTGGTAGCCGCATAGGGAAGGACGGCATGGTAGGGCCAAGGAAAATGGCCCGGACGGCTTGGCATAGTGGGGCCAAGGGTTTGGACGGCTTGGCATGGTGGGTCCAAGGCAGAATGGTGCGAACGCATTGGCATAGTGGGGCCAAGGCAGAATGGTGCGGGCGGCTTGGCATAGTGGGGCGAAGGCAGAATGGTGCAAACGGCTTGGCATAGTGGGGCCAAGGCAGAATGGTGCGGATGGCTGGCATAGTGGGGGCCAAGGCAGAATGGTGCAGAAGGATTGACATGGTGGGACCAAGGCAGAATGGTGCGGATGGCTTGGCATAATGGGGCCAAGGTAGAATGGTGCGGATGGCTTGGCATAGTGGGGCCAAGGGTTTGGACGGCTTGGCATGGTAGGGCCAAGAATTTGGCATGCCATTGGCGCATGGTGCGGCCAGCATGGCTAGAGCCAAGGAAAGGTGCAGTTGGCTTGGCATGGTGGTGCCAAGGATTTGGACGGCTTGGCATGGTAGGGCCAAGGCAAGGTGCGTTTGGATGGGCATGGTGGCGCCAAGGGTTTAGACGGTTTGGCATGGTAGGGCCAAGGGTTTGGCATGCCATTGGCGCATGGTGCGGCCAGCATGGATATGGCCAAGGGTTTGGCATGCCATTGGCGCATGGTGCGTCCAGCATGGATGGCATGCCTTGGCGCGGTAAACGTGGTTGGCATGGCCTGCCATTGGCACAGTGGTGCAGCTGGCATGGTTGGCATGCCTTAGCGCGAAGATGTTGCTAGCATGGTTTGCCATTGGCACACTGGTGCGGCTGGCATGGTTGGCATGCCTTGGCGCGGTGATGTGGCTGGCATGGCATGCCATTGGCATAGTGGTGCGGCTGGCATGGTTGGCATGCCTTGGCGCGGAGACGTGGCTGGCATGGATTGCCATTGGAACGGCGGTGCGGCTGGCATGGTTAGCATTCCTTGGCGTGGAGATGTGGCTGGAATGGTTTTCCATTGGCACGGTGGTGCGGCTGGCATGGTGGGTATGCCTTGGCGCGGATACGTGGCTGGGATGGTTTTCCATTGGCACGGTGGCGTGAGAATTAGGGTTTGGTATGTACGAAGATGATGTCGGTCAATACTAAGGGTTCTGCTGTGGAACATGACACATGTATAAAAAAAGGTACCCTGGTAATTCTTACGTAGGAATGCTGATTGATTCAATAAATGCGTTAGTGATCATAGTGACGTCATGTCATATGTATGGTTTTACGATTTTAACCCTAAGCTAAAAACCACCATCAACTAATGCAGGGTAAAAAAAAAATTAAAGGAAAAAGGGCTTTGGAAAGCCCCTAAATTTATTTATTAGATTACCTCATTCAAATTGAGGTTTGGATAATTACGTAGAAGAGGTGGTACATAGACGCACCAACCTGATTGATTATTATACATTGCAAATTGACACAACAAATCTACAATTGAATTTTTGTGATGTACATGGAAGAAACTAACCGACTCCTTAAAGCTCCAAGGAATTTCTAGACCATTCTGTCAAATGGCTGGCTGGATGTTATCTGCATCACCTTCAATTATCATATTAGTGAGATTTAGATATTTTGTCGCTTGAGTTTTCCACTCACATACCTTTGCCTCAACCATCAAATAAGTTGTATCAAAATTAATAGTGTGGTATCCCAAAGTTCTTCCTGCATGAATAAACTTCCACACAAATATTTACTGAATCCTTGGTAATATACTTGAGATTCTCTGAAATTTCTTCCATAAAACTTCATTGATGCCTGGTGTTGCATTAATGAATGAGAGATCACCAGAAGAAAATTTTGTCCAACATGAGATTATTGTGACAGGATTTGAAGAAAAAAATCTGCTTTAGCAAAATCATATATTTGATTTTATCATCATATTCCATCAGAAACGTCAAAAGGCTATGATAAACCGTTGTATAAGCGTAATAAAACAACAAAAGACCTAAAGTGGCCATGGATAATCAAAGGAAACAACAAACAGAAAACAGAAACCTAAAACCTAATATTGCAAAACGCAATAAGTTCTTATTGAAAACAAAAATCTACTAGTTAATATTACCTAAATTTGCTCGATAGGTCTGAATTTTCAGATCCAAAACCGAGCAAATCTAGATTAGATTGAGAAAAATTGGAGAAAAAATAGGTCTGAGAACAACAAGGTATTTTTTTTTGGAAATACGGTTATTGGGAGAGAATGTAAAAATTTTCGTGTAACTAGAATCTAGTGCGGGGTAATTAAACTATATGTATTAGGTACCTATTACGCAGCATTTTAAAGGCATGTATCGAAATTGGTGGTGTTTGACACATTATAACATGTTAGAGATTGAAGTGATTTCTTTCAGTTTATCCACAAGGACCTTCTCTTTCATGACAATTTTTTCTTCTCACAAGTTCAACCTCTTAATCGTTTCAATCTTTGATTGATTCAGTTTGACAGTGTGCTAACTGAACTTCCTCGCCGTGGAATTAGTTAGAGTTCCAGATGGTGGGGGTGTAACTAAAATGGTTATATTGAACAGAGGGGAATTTGCTGAGTCTTTACGAATATTTCAGGGACTTGGCCACTTATGGTTGTTCGAGTCAATTTTTCATCAAACTCTCGACTTCTTAATGTCCATTAATGGTACATTCAAGGACGGATTTTAGATCCTTCCCCTTGAGTCCGTGACTTATTGGTTGGTGGAACTCGTTTTTGGATCGCTTTGAAGTTTCTTTGTTTGTTTTTGTTTTTATTTTAAAAAGTTTTGGAGTTAAGTTTCAATCTATGATTACAGGTAAATCAAAAGAAAGACTTGCAAGAATGATAAGAAGATTGTTGAAGGAGGGTGACTTTGGATCTCAGAGGGTGGAACAAGGAATAGATAATGAAAGGAATATTGCAGATCCAGAAGAAAGATTTTTCCAGCTTGAAAGGAAATGTTATTCCATTGAGATAGTATATTTTGGTCGAATAAATACAGTGAAGATAACAGAAAGGGGGAGGAAATGATATAGAGCATGGCTAGCTTTTTATACAGATATGATATCTTGGTTGAAGGAAACTATTGACTTATATCTAGAAAAAGAAGTTGAAGAAAAAACATGGAAGGAAAGAGTTGGTGAAGATGTTTATCTAGCCCAATTTCAGCCTAATAAAGAAGGAAGGTATCTAAGAGTCTCAAGATTTAAAAGGGGTAATGTAGACAGATCCTTCAGTTTATGTTTTCCTGGAGGCGAGAATGACCCTTGTTGGTATGCTCTATCTCAAGCTCTAGATTATTTTGTTCCTAAACCAATTTCGTTGGGATATGTTGGAAGCCTGCACTCCAACGAGGAATATCCTAGTATGTCTGAAACTAAGGGTGTCATTAAGATCTCTAAGAACATTGGATGAGGGAAAATTGTAAAAATGATTAAGGAGAAGCTAGAATGGAGTCGGTATCTCAAGGTAGAAGAAGCCACAAGCTAACAGCTTTGGTATAACTAAACTCGACGGAATGGAATAACATTTGGAGACCTGTGATATGGGAAGATAATGGAGTTATCATTAAAATATACAAATGGAAGGGGGAAACTTTTGAAGGAAATTTTGTCAAACAATCCAGAGGAGATGGGAAGAGATTCATTACTCAACAAAAGGTAAGGACGAAAGAAGATCATATTATTCCAATTGAGTCCATTAACGAACCAGTAAAATGGTTTAAAATTAGTGGTTTGCCATTGAGACTTTGGAGTTCAGCAAATTTCAAGATCATAGGAGAACCATTAGGGGGGTTGTTCTTAATCTCTCAAGAAACATTATCGATCAATCTTGATTCCAAAATACATTTTTTTATAGTGTTAGTGAGTGGTGGTTTCGATCAAATACCGGCGGTGCTGGTGTTGATGGTGGATTTTAGTTCAGGGCTAAAATTCTAAAACCAAATTTATGGAGTGACATCCTTTAAAGGATAAAGCCACTGATAAGTGATGAATATTTCTTCACTTCGCTAATTTACCTTCTGTTGATGGTGGATTTTCGTTTAAGGATAAAATTGTAAAAGCCAAAACTATGCGCTAACATCCTGCAAAGGATAAAGCCATTGATAAAGTGGAGAATACTTCTTCACTACAAAACTTATAGCATTACCAATTAATGCATGACCAGCCTTGTATTTCCTGTACTACTCCATTCTCATTATTGGTGCATCATGACGACTGAGTGATCGCTCTCAGCAGAGCAACACGAATCTCCAAGCATTAAATAAGGAGGCATGCACGAAATACGCGTACAGGATATAACTCTCAGAGTGTTATACTAGCCCGATCGAGCATCTGGACTGTCCGTATCAGTCTCAGAAACGATCACGACCATCCAACTTCACCAACATGATTGGATGGATTAGATCGGATCCATAACCCCCAGGAAGGTATTGGAGTATTCACCACCGACCCAATGCGGGCCCCGCATGGTCGGCCTCCCCAAAAGGGTAGCATGGCTTGCCAAATCGTCCAGCCAAAGCAGCGCGGAAGTGAAACCCTAATTTAGGGTCTGCGGCACATTACATGTGTCGCAAAGCAGTCTCAACCATCCATCTTCGCAGGCATAGATGGAGGGTGTAGATGTAGATTCAAAAGGCCCAGAGCATATCAACACAATCACCGTGGGCCCGCCTATATACATGACCGATCGGTCAGAACCAACTATAGTTGGTCGTTCCAGTTCGTGCGCCCAAACAAGGCATGACGCACGGCCGGTGAAACCCTAATTAGGGTTTGAACATCACGAGCGTCCATTTTCTCCTGCACGAATGAAGCGTCCAGGAATAGACTAGGCAGGTCCGGTGCGCATCAACATGATCACCGTGGGGCCATCTATCTCCACACCCGATCGGCCAAGGAATATCATGCCTGGTTGCCTCGATTCGCACGCCCAAACTAGGCGTGGTCACACCTCCCAATTGCAAACTAATCTCGATCACTCAACTTTGCCGGACAAATTGAGTGGCTTAGATCACGTTTCTATGGGACAATGAAATACAGGCGTGTACACCATCCCGTCGTCTGCACACCAGACTAATAGGCCAAGACCGACCAAGCTTGTTCTCCTCGAAACGCGCGCCCAAAGTTGGCATGACGCGCGGCCTTTGCGGCACAAAATCTCTGTCGCAAATCAATCCTAGCCGCTCCTATTTGCCGGACAAATTGAGCGATCTAGATTACACTTTCACGAGACAATGAGGTATGGGCATTACACCGGCACGCCGTCTATAGCATGCCCAATCGGCCTTGCCAAAATCGTGTCCCAAGCTTGGATTCGACCAAGCTGAAGAGTGATGCTTGCCCACCTCTTCATGAACCCTAATTCCACTAACGGTCGCAGATGAGTGTCTCAAAGATCATCTCGTCCGTTCAACTTCACCTGCTTGGTTATACAGCCTTGGTAAGGAGTTAGTTGGTTAATGAGGTGTCGTGGTGATTACCATCCGCCACTATACCACACCTAGTGGTCAGCCAAGAGAGGACTTGCTTGCGCAGCCTCCAAACCATCACATGAAGTAGGCTGGACATGATGCTATTTTAAGACGCTCAACAGCGATGCTTCATACATGCTGAATATATTCAATGCATTACATGCATAGAACTCACGTGATATTTTACAAGTATCAAATTCCCAAATAACTTAGTTATTTAACCTAGCATTACATGCTACCTTTTGTGGGTCCCACGATCCGCACATTCGAGACATCAATCATGTTACAAACTGGGGGATACATACTGGGGTATTGGTCTGGCGGTTTACAGCGTGCAGCGCACAACGCGCCATCACAAGAACGTGTCAGTAAGTCATGGACGGTTAGTGATGATGGGAGAAGTGGGCAAGACTGATCGTGTAACACTAACACATGCAACTCCACTACTCCATCACTCCACTTTCTCCACTTCCCATGAGAGACGTGTGTTAGACTCAATGACTTGTATAAATAGGTTCTCCTCCCTATTTTCAAACAAGACAAGACAACAAAAATCAAGTGTTGATACAATCGTATTCCAACACCAGAACTGATAGCTTTCATTTTGTAAGCCAGTTCATCTTTCTGATACAAGTCATACATAGCCAACACCTTCACAATCTCAACACCCTCTTCGCTTCCCTCCCTAAGATCAACCCCATCTCCTTCACTTTGTGACCGAAGCAAGTATGGAACGACCATTTCTTGGTTTAGGACAGAATTGTACAGATTGATTTCTCGAATCACAAAGCACTCCCATGCAGTGCATTTGTTTAGGGTTTAGATTCATTCCTCATCCACACACCCCAAATTACCAAATTCGGCAGGAATAGTTTTCACCCATAAACAATTGGCGACCACAGTGGGAGGTTAATCTCTCGGTTGCAAAATCAATTTTCAAATCCAATTCAATCTTATCAATTTCGAAATGGTGGATCTTAGGTCTGGATCAACAACCAATCCTGACGGGACTAGCGCTGACAACACTCTCGGTGTTGATATCCCAATCAGTGGTGTCACCGTGCAGCCAGTCAATACCATCAATGAATCTCGTGGAATTACTTCCTCTACTACCAGCACCAGCGGAGCAGGAGGAGAAATTCCATTGGGCGTGACACCTCCTATCACCAGAGCCAGAGCCTGGCATCTCTTCAAGTGTAACGCCTCCAGCCGTCACCAGAGAAACTGCCACCCCTTCATAAGGACGAGGAGCTAGAGGAGCAAGAGGAGGACCATCTCCCATTACCATCGCAGATTTGATGGAGAGGCAGGAAGTCCTTGCTAAGACTCAAACAGATATGGCTGCAACTCAGAAAGAGGTACTCACTTTTCTTAAAGCATTAACTGATCGATTGCCACAAGAGCAATGACAGCCCCTGGAGCCAACAAGGAACGCATTCAACGCACTCGGAGAAGGTACTTCAGCGGCGGGAACCTACATGGACCTGATCAAAGAAGCGACATCAGATATGAACGGTCTTGTCATGGAGATTCCTACACTGGGGACTTATCCTCACAACGATCCTCCTCAAGTCAATAGTCTCACTATGAGCCAGAGGCCGGTGGATCAGGAAGCAGTTTCTCTAGTGGAAAGTTTATGCGAACTTTTACACCTCTCGAAGAATCAGCGGGCGGAGGCGTTTTGCTGCAATCAACCAGAAGAAGGTCACAACCGGATATACACGTTACTGCACGCATCAAGGATTCAAAGTTCAATAGGGACCTCATTGACACGAGAGCGTCTTCGAATGTGATTACTCTCAAGACTCTCAGGACGACCCAGGTTCGCTCAGGAAAGATCGTATGGCATCCTACCACAATGACAGACTTTGAAGGAAACCAGACCAGCACATACGGGATCGTCCCTTCAACGTATCACCAATGCCTGAAGACTATGCCGAATAAAGAAGTCATTCGTATTCCTTCATCATTGTCTCCTTACGCATGAATATGCGGAGTGGAACTGTTCAAACCGAGGGAAGCTCCGCGGAAAGGATCATACAAAGTCCATTGCATCCCACTCCCCACGTGAGCGTCAATCTAGGAGGAGGACCGACTTGCATCATCGAAGGATAGGCCCCATGATGCATCCTTGCTGACGAGGCATCTCAATTCTTCTCTCCGCCCAATGGAATCATACAACAACTGATGAGATCGACGATGAGGAATCTCCTAGGCCTATCTCCATCAGCTCGACCTTGTGTAAGCATTCATACAATCTTCGATCCAAGCCGGTCAAACAATCTCCGAGGAAATTCAGGCGCGAGATCAGGTGTTGCATGGATTCCAGATACTTGAACGAATGCTGCCCCAATGACGATTTCCTCTACCTAACATCGACATGTTGGTAGATGCTACCAGCGAACACGGCATGTTCTCCTCCATGGATGGATGTAGCGGCTACAACCAGATAAGGATGTATGAGCATGGTGCAAGTAAGACATCTTTTCAAACCCTATTAGAAACTTTTGTTATACCGTAATGCCATTGGGTTTGAAAAGTACCGGTGCGACGTATCAACGCGCTATGACGACAATCTTCCATGACATGATGCATAAGCAAGTTGAAGACTACGTGGACGATATACTAGTCAAACCCAAGACTCAAGCGATCCTCACAATGCCGCTGCCGCGAACCGTTAAAGGGCTCCACAGCTTCATGTGCAAGGTGAATTCCACGTTTTATATCTGGCTTAGCCCATCTCGTTGCTTCATTCACTCCCTTGCTGAAGAGATGAGAAAGTTTCGTCTGGACCGCACTACAACAGGAAGCGTTTCAGAAGATTCAACGAATATTGTCATCTCCAAATCATCACAAAGGGTTCACCTATCATGTCATCCCGGACAAAGAGCGATCCAGGGAGATATTCATATCTACTAGAGCGTCCCGAACTCAGGACACTTGAGGGTCACGATCCAAATGTGACTGAAAAACAAGTGGTGTAATTGTGCATCAATATGACGGAACCTGTCTATCGTGCTTTGTCGAAGAACCTGCGCTTTCAGACATCCTCTGAACCCCGTGAAGCTGCTAAACGCTTAGTTGCGACAGCACCTGCCCTTCTAGGAGAACAAGCCTGCCAGTAATGAAGAGCCTCATGATGCTCGCGGAAGCATACATCTCACCAACAGGCAATACAACCTTCAGCTTTTTGTAAGCAGTTTCACTAAAACAGCAAGAGGAAAGCCACCGAGATACAACATCCTGCGCGTCCAAAATTTCCAACTTCAACTCTAGCACCACGTGCACGACTGCCGCAATAATGAAACAACTTCCAAGATATTCCATATCTGGATCGACGGTAACTACATCAATGAGAGACGCTTTCAGAAATTGTCTCCCGTGGAAAAAGTAGTTCCGTTACCAAAGGAGATTGCACCTGGGACTTAAGAGGGTGCCAAGTTCGTGCAAGTTGCCACCACGCCTCTCTCTGCCAGTCTCTTCTGATCACAGTTGTTGCCAAGAACTGTTGTTGCTCGTCAATTGATACCATCCAGAGCTTCACCATATCAACAAACATTACGTACAAAAGACCCATCGGGCATACAAGATGGAGCCACGAAGACCACTCTTGGGGACTGAGGCCCAGCATGAAATTCCTTCGCCGTCAGTCAAGAACTTCTTCAACACAAGAGAGATAGTCAATCAAGAAGCATGTAATTCGCAAAGGGAAACCAAGCTGAAGAAGAAGCCGCTTCAACACTCCCTCCATCAGAAACTGCTTCAACACTCTCTCCAGCAGAAGCCGCTTCAACGCTCCCTCCACCAGAAGCTGCTTCAACGCTCTCTGGTTCCTGCTCGCTCCAGAATATGCTCTAACGCTCTCCAGGACCTGCTCGCTCCAGAAGATGCTTCAACGATCTCAGCGGGACCCACACCACGTTCGAACATACAAGGTTCACGTTTGGGCAAAGCAAGCACACCTGGGTCCCACGAGCAAAGGGAAGACCGATGGTTAGCAAGACCGGTGTTAGTCGGCAAGACGTCACAGCAGCAAGTACGGTGTTGGTAGAAGTAACAAAGCTGGTATACGGGACAAGGCCGGTGTTCGAATGAAACAAGACAACAAGGTCGGTGTTGGTCAAGGAGCAAGTCTGGTGTTGGGTGAGGCAACAGGTTTGGTGTCTGGTCAAAGCAGGCACGCGGCAGGTCCCACTCGATCAGGCACAGCTAGCCCCAGATTAGTCAAAGAAGGCACGCGACGGGTCCCACGTTCGGGCAAAGCAAGCAAGGCTGGTATTGAGCCACGTCAGCAAACGAGGTCGGTGTTGCTCAAGTCCGCGAAGCTGGTATTGGTCGAGATCGCAAGGCTAATATCCTGTCACGCAAGCAAGACTAATATCACGTCACGCAAGTAGGCTTTTATTGGGTCACGTCAAGTCGGTATTGGTCAAGGCCGATCAAGGTCACAAGGCTGATATTGGGCTACGTCAGCAAACAAGGCCGATGTTGGTCGAGTCCACGAAGCCGGTGTTGATCAAGGTCATAAGGATGGTATTCGAATGAAATAGGCGCACACAGCAGGGACGGTTTTCAGTCGAAGCACAGGGCCGACGTTTGAAGCATGTACACGGTGAACCCGTGTTTGATCGAAGCATGCACATCTGCCCATGTTCGAAGAAAGCATGCTTACATCGGGTCCCACATTCGACCAAAGCAGGCCAGAGTGGACCCACGTTTATCCGAAGCAGGCACAACAAGCCCACGATCGATCAAGCAGGCGCATGATGAGTCTCACGGTTGAGCGAAGTAGGCGGACCCACATGCCTATCAAACAGGTGCAATAGGGTGACGTTTGGTCGAAGCATATACATGGTGGGGTCCACGTCCGTCCAGGGTTACATGCACGGTTTTCTATGGGAAGAGGAGCATACAAGTTCTATTCCCTTCTTGGCTCGAATACCCGAAGGGGGAAACCGGTCCCACCAAGGTCGTCGTCACACCTGGCGTACTCCCACGAACGAAGCAGCCACAACAGCCCCACATTCGAGCGGAGCAAGCACGAAGCAGGCTCTCGACAGAAGCAGGCATAACAAGGTCGATCGAATCAGTCAAGACTGACATCATGCTAGGGGAACGCTCGCCTAGACGCCTCTTGAACGTAACATGCTCCAAGCACAGGACGACCCGTCTCTCCTGGTAACATCTAACTTTGTCTCATAAGTTTTATCTGTATATGTCACCATCTAATGCCTACCCCACAATAGTGTAACCATTATGTGCTAGGCAGGGGACTTAATGTTGATGGTAGATTTTAGTTGAGGGCTAAAATATTAAAACCAAATTTATGCACAGACATCCTGTAAAGGATAAAGCCACTGATAAGTGATGAATATTTCTTCACTTCGCTAATTTACCTTCTGTTGATGGTGGATTTTCGTTTAAGGCTAAAATTATAAAAGCCAAAACTATGCGCTAACATCCTGCAAAGGATAAAGACACTGATAAAGTGGAGAATACTTCTTCACTATAAAACTTATAGCATTACCAATTAATGCATGACCAGCCTTGTATTTCCTGTACTACCCAATTCTCATTATTGGTGTGGCATGACGACTGAGTGATCGCTCTCAGCAGAGCAACACGAATCTCCAAGCATTAAATAAGGAGGCATGTACGAAATACCCGTACAGGATATAACTCTCGGAGTGTTATACTAGCCCGATCGAGCATCTGGACTGTCCGTATCAGTCTTAGAAACGATCACGACCATCCAACTTCACCAGCATGATTGGATGGCTTAGATCGGATCCATAACCCCCAGGAAGGTATTGGAGTATTCACTACCGATCCAATGCGGGCCCCGCATGGTCGGCCTCCCCAAAAGGGTAGCATGGCTTTCCAAATCGTCCAGCCAAAGCAGCACGGACGTGAAATCCTAATTTAGGGTCTGCGGCACATTACATGTGTCGCAAAGCAGTCTCAACCATCCATCTTCTCAGGCATAGATGGGGGGTGTAGATGTAGATTCAAAGGGCCCAGAGCATATCAACATAATCACCGTGGGCCCGCCTACATACATGACCGATCGGTCAGAACCAACTATAGTTGGTCGTTCCAGTTCGTGCGCCCAAACAAGGCATGACGCACGGCTGGTGAAACTTTAATTAGGGTTTGAACATCACGAGCGTCCATTTTCTCCAGCACAAATGAAGGGTCCAGGAATAGACTAGGAAGGTCTGGTGCGCATTCACATGATCATTGTGGGCCCATATATCTCCACACCTGATCGTCCAAGGCATATCATGCCTGGTTGCCTCGATTCGCACGCCCAAACTAGGCGTGGTCACACCTCCCAATTGCAAACTAATCTCGACCACTCAACTTTGCCGGAAAAATTGAGTGGCTTAGATCACGTTTCTATGGGACAATGAAACATAGGCGTGTACACCAGCCCGTCGTCTGCGCACCAGACTAATCTTCCAAGACCGACCAGGCTTGGTTGCCTCGAAATGCGCGCCCAAAGTTGGCATGACGCGCAGCCTTTGCGGCACAAAATCTCTGTCGCAAATCAATCCTATCCGCTCCTCAAAGATCATCTCGTCCGTTCAACTTCACCTGCTTGGTTATACAGCCCTGGTCAGGAGTTAGTTGGTTAATGAGGTGTCGTGGTGATTACCATCCGCCACTCTAGCACACCATGTGGTGAACCAAGAGAGGACTTGCTTGCGCAGCCTCCAAACCATCACATGAAAGTAGGCTGGACATGATGATATTTTAAGACGCTCAACATCGATGCTTCATACATGCTGAATATATTCGATGCATTACATGCATAGAATTCACGTGATATTTTACAAGTATCAAATTCCCAAATAACTTAGTAATTTAACCTAGCATTACATGCTACCTTTTGTGGGTCCCACGATCCGCACATTCGAGACATCAATCATGTCACAAAGTGGGGGATAGATACTGGGGTATTGGTGTGGTGGTTTACAGCGTGCAGCGCACAACGTGCCATCACAAGAATGTGTCAGGAAGTCATGGACGGTTGGTGATTATGGGAGAAGTTGGCAAGAGTGATCGTGTAACACTAACACACGCAACTCCACTACTCCATCACTCCACTTTCTCCACTTCCCATGAGAGACGTGGGTTAGGCTCAATGACTTGTATAAATAGGTCCTCCTCCCTATTTTCAAACAAGACAAGACAACAGAAACTAAATGCTGATACAATCGTATTCCAACACCAGAAGTGATAGCTTTCATTCTGTAAACCAGTTCAGCTTTCTGATACAAGTCATACATAGCCAACACCTTCACAATCTCAACACCTTCTTCGATTCCCTCCCTAAGATCAACCCCAACTCCTTCACTTTGTGACCGAAGCAAGTCTGGAAAGGCCATTTCTTGGTTTAAGCCAGAATTGTACAGATTGATTTCTCGAATAACAAAGCACTCCCCTGTAGTGCATTTGTTTAGGGTTTAGATTCATTCCTCATCCACACACCCCAAATTACCAAATTCGGCAGGAATAGTTTTCACCCATAAACAACTGGTGACCGAGGTTGAAGGAGAAAAGCTAATGTTGACTACTCAATGGGATATGAATTACGATCCTAAGATTACGCTATCAAATCTAGAATACTCATAGAAGATAGAGGATTTTGAGGAAAAAATAATGGAGTATAAAATTTCTGTTGAACAGAATAATTTGACTCCAAAACTTCCTCCGCAAGAAAGGAGAGAGACTAATCAGGATCGTTCATCAAGCAGACACAATCCCGAAGAAATTAATGGACCGATTAATGACGAGACATGTCATAGAATTATAGAAGAAGAAAATGGCAGCTGGGTTTTCATACCTAAATCGGGAAGAAACAAGGACTATAATAATTCTAACAATTCTCGCAAATTTGAAATCCAAATCTTATTAGGAATCTGGTCCAAGATACAATCCAATACACCAGGAAGAGGAAGAGGGAGATGATGATAAGAAAAATAGTTTTTCTTTTGTTGAATATAGTAGAAAGGTAATGGAAGATGATGCACTGAAGAATCTTGAAGAAGTGCGACGTTTTAACGATGCTGATGAAGACGTTTTGATCAACAAGACTGTTCTCCTAAGAAGGTAAAAACATCATCAGCATTTTTACTGGTGAACTCACCAGCGCACATAGAATCGACCATGGCTTTGGTCGAATAGTCTAGACCATTATAAATAATCTCAACAAGTTTCATTTTATCAAATCCATGGTGAGGACACTGGGATAGGAGATCATTGAATATCTCTAAAAACCTATAAAGAGACTCTCTCTCTTGTTGCACACTAGCACTAATTTTCTGCCTAACAGCTGCAGTTTTATGCTTAGGGTATAATTTCATATAGAAAGCAGCAACAAGTTCCTGCCATGTTTCAATGGACTCAGGTGGTAGGTTGTTCATCCAGGTCTTGTCTTTATCTCTCAAGGAAAAGGGAAACATCTTAAGTTTCAAAACTTCATCAGTGAGGTCTTTTATTCTAACTGCCCCACAGATTTCCTCAAAGTCCCTAATATGAAAATAAGGGTTCTCATCATCTTTTCCTAAGAACATAGGGATCATCTGAAGAATACTAGGTTTTATCCCGAAATTAGCCGTACTGGATGGAAATTTAATGCACGAATCTCGGTTGGTCCTAGTTGGGAACATGTAATCTTTCAAAGTTGCCATCGCTGGCACAGCTGAAGTACTAGGGGTACTTTCCTCACGAAGAGACAAATTCTCAAAACTAAAGTTTCCAAAAACAAGGCTCTCAAAAGAAGAGTCTTCGAGCTCCCCGCTTTCACAAGAAGAACTTCTAGGCTCGTCACTAATCAAACGGACAAAAGTATTTCTTTTCCAAGCCCTTTCGGGCATACACTAACAAAACAAAAAGAAAAAAGTCCTAAAAGGAAGGGAAGTTGTATGCAAACACAAACAAGGCTGACTCCACCACAACAAACCTACTGATTTCTAGCAAACAAAAAGCATGATGGCTCCACTTAGATTGTTTCTAGACCAGCTTCTAATCCTTAGAATGGGAATTCGTTACAATTTGAGAAAACCCCTCTGGAATCAATCCGAGTCAAAGTAAGTTGATTAGAGGCGAGGGAAGCTACGTAGAGCTTTGATACCCAAGGCCTCACCGCATTCCAAGGCGGGGCAGTCACGCATTCAACTCACAGAAACCATCATGAACTTCGAACTATGCTCAAAAGAGTAACCAATATTTTTCGAATGACTTTCCTATTAAGCTCGTTATCCTATAGGTCTCGTTCTATTCCAAATTTTAGGTTTAGGTTCGCGTTTGGTTTTGTTTTCCTAAGGCGGGCAAGAAGAGAACGATGATGAAATCCGAACCCTTATCTTGTATGGCCAGTCCTTGCCCTTTACTAGGAAATTAAAGCAGTCGTTTTCAAGTCCTCAGTATATATGCAAACGAAGGAATACAGTAACTCGCTGACAGGGGATTCGCGAGTGTTTCGACAAACTTACCTCCCGTTCCAGACGGGGGATGAACCGCTGAAGTCGACTCGGGCCACAACTCCAATGTCGTGTACGAACCCGAGGGGCCGAGGTGATATCGTAATCACCGTCCTTCTCTGCAAACAGTTTAATATTTAATACTACCCTTCCGTAGGGTTTAAAAATAAAAGAATGTCCAAATGTTCAAAGTCCAAAAAAAGGAAGTCTAAAAAAAATAATAAAAAAAAACAAAATAAAATGTCTCTCTTTTTTTCTCTTTTTTTTTTTAATAAAAAAAAAAAAAAATTCTTCTTTCACTCCTTTCGCTTTGTCTTTTACTCCATGTCTTTAAGTATTCACCAAAGCTTTGGCAAAATTTTCTTTTGCTCCCAATTAGAAAATATATAAGGAAAAGACAAAAACCCAAAAACGTAAAGAAGAACAAATAAAATAAAAACAAATAAAAACCTAAAAAAAAAATCTAAAAATTCTAGCCTAAAGACAAGTCCGCGTCGGCGGCGCCAAAAATTTGATGTTTTCTCAAAGTTGTTATAGATAGTGATAAAAGGGTTGTTTTAAGACTTGTGAAGGCAATGAATTTTAGACTAAAAAAATTTAAAAACAAAGAAAACTTATTACAAAATTGACTTCAAGATATTAGAAAACAACCAAGGCACTGATTTCACTATTACACATGAATAAATTATGGTAAACAATCCAAAACTCTAATTATATTTTAAGACTCTTATTTCTTAATTCACAAATAATCTGGAAAATTCTCAAAAATTAATTGTATCCCTAAGCATAGATTATCTAACCTATCTAATTGAATCACAACTAATGAAGAAATTTTTTGCAAATAATTAAAAACTCTGCAAAAGCAGTGATTGAGTGAATTATAAATTATAAATTAGAGGAAATAAATTATTACCAATTATTCATGCGTAAATAGCTTCCTCACTGCCTTGGTTGTGGGAGAATTAGCTCATCATCATGTTGGAAACACGCTCAAAAATCATTTTTATTGCTCAAGGGGTTTACAAATGAAGAAAATGGGAGAAATAATGCTTAAACCGGGTTTGTAACAATTATTTATGTTACAAACCAAACTGTTACAAAGAACGATATAAGGTTTGTGTAGCTGTCACTGTTGCAGATAAGTCTGCCCTAGTGTCGCTGTTACTGTGCAAATAAGTCTTCCCTGGTGTCGCTCTTACTGTGCAAATAAGTCTGCCGCTCCACTGTAGCATGAACGACGGTTCTCTGTGGGTCGTTATTCTTCGTGTGGGTCGTTGTTCTTCGTGTGTTCTTCACCAGCAGTAATAATGGAGTTCTCTGCAACTTTGATTTCTCGCCTCTGTTATCTTCTAAAGTCTCCCTAACTCTCCCTCCCCCTTCGTACTAATCCTCAGCCACTTATATAGCCTTTCAACACCAAAATATCTCGTCATAACTTCATCAAATTCTCCATAACTCGTCTTGAAGAAAAAATATTCTTCGGATATTTTCTTCCCTGAATTAACTCTCTCATGCGCCTGTTGTACACGGAATTGCTCCAACACGTTTCTACCTAATACCAGTATCAGTTATACATGCAATATTCTCACGAAATCTCCTCAACATAGCACAAAAATCCCGAGTATCTTTCCCATACCTGGCTTGCCCTGTTTTCTTCTTGCGAGTTATCCAGCCAAATTCGATCGAAACAAGCGCGCATACCAGCTTTTTTATGACATATCACGTCTACCCACTAAGTTTCAGGGATTGAATCTCACTAAATCACGTCCGAAATTTGATCGAAAATTCTGCCAGCAACTGTGACTATTTTCCCGCCAATTTCAATTTTCAAAAGATGAAGAAGGAGGGGTTATCCCTTAACCAACAGCTGGGGTGTAAATAGCAAAGAAGGTGCCCCTTATTAATTGAGATGCCCCTTAACTAACGGTGAGAGTCCGAATAACACGTGTCCTCCAAGGGTGCCCCGGGGAACTTTTCGAGCCGAATTTTCCAACAATATTTATTTCCTAAAATACATAAAAACACAATGTTAGTACAAAAATCGAGTTCCAACAAAACATACATTGGGGACAATTTAGACACAAAAATGTGTCTATCAAATACCCCCAAACTTATTATTTGCTAGTCCTCGAGCAAAACTAATAAAAAAAAGAAAACCGAGTTGATCTCGGGAGGGTTTACCAGAGGTGTACCCACAAAACCATGACTTCTAATTGGTCACAAGTATCCAAAGAGCTATGAGGACATACAAATTCTCAACCTATCTCCAAGTAACTAGAATGCCAGAGAAATTAAAGGTGTCAGCTCTAAAGCTTACTGAAGAAAAGGGGAGACACATCCGCAACACTGCTAGATAAAGAGACATCCGCTACACAGCTAGATAAACATTGTAAGATGCGTCCGCTGCTTTACAGCTGGATAAGATTCGGAGAGAGATAAAGATGAGAGGGACATATGCTACACAGCTGGACTAATTACGTGTGATGAGTTAAACCAGTGCTAGAAAAGTCTTGTGCCAGATTGAAAGCGGACTAACAAAGCAACCAAATGTATCTTTCTTCGACTCTCTCATAATGCTCAGTAGAAACAACGTCTTCTTCGGTCTTCAACTGTTGATGATAAACTATCGAACCTCATAGAACCTTGAAAATTAACTCTTCTCTTCGATTTCTTGCTCAACTTATAAATTTCTACTTCCCTTTGGCCTTATTGAACAAAACGTAACGATGATTTTTTTATTTTATTTTTTTCATTTTTTTTTTTTTGGTAACAAAAAATTACAAGACAACAATTTACATGGCCATGAGAGAAGGACTTTCAAAACTTGGATCTTCGCAACTTGTGATGTCTTGGTGTCATGGATTCTAACAACTTATATCATTTGCTCTTATAACTTCAACTTGATTTTTGAATTATTCTTTTCTATTGTTGCTTCTAAACCTAAAACGTCTTCAACTTTCTTCATAGATTTTGATGTCGCTCCGCTTGTTGATGATGATAAGTTTCTACTGAGAGAGAGTCGCAATCCAGTAACTAAGACTTCATTGTGAGGTTGCTTTGTCTTTCTAGCATTTCCTGACCTACTTGCCTTTCCATCATGTATGGTTAGTTCCATCACGGTTACCCTCTAAAAGGAACAAGTTCTCTCCTGAATTTCAAGGATCTTAATGTCCTTTTCTCTAATGTCTCAAAAGTTTGTTATCCCTAACATTCCAATTTCTATCTTTTCGGTGAGAAACAGTAAACTTATATAACCGGATACCATGTGACGCTAGAAGTTTCAAAAATGCAACTAAAAAGTTCTTCCCCACCCCCAAACTTAAATCTAACATTGCCCTCAATGTTTCTAATGAAAGAGAAATACCAAAAGTAAAATAACACGAGGAGAAGTTGGAGAGATAATACCTGGGTGAAGAAAATCAAAAACTAATATACAACATACAACTTCCTCGATGGTCAATCAAGGGTAAACAGGGTCCTCTAGAGGGACCTTCTCAACATCACCTGTAGGTAATGGCTCTAAAAAGGGTTTCAATCTCTGACCGTTAACCTTCGAAGAACTACTACCATCCGGTGTCTCAATTTCAACATCTCCATGAGGAAAGACAGTGCGAACAATAAAAGGACCCGTCCACCGAGAACGTAACTTCCCAGGGAAAAGATGTAAATGGGTATCATACAGAAGAACTTTTTGACCTGGATAAAATTACTTCCGTAAAATATTTCTATCATGCACAAGTTTCATTTTGTTCTTATACTCCTTCGCACTATCGTAAGCATCTATACGAATCTCGTCCAACTCATTGAGCTGGAGTTTCCTATGGGCTCCTGCCTTGTCAAGTGAAAATTTTAGTTGCTTAACAGCCCAATAATCTCTATGTTCTAACTCAACAGGTAAATGACATGCCTTGCCATACACAAGCCGATAAGGCGACATTCCGATGGGGGTCTTAAACGCAGTACGGTAAGCCCATAAGGCATTAGTAATCCTAGACGACCAGTCTTTCCGATTAAGATTAGCTGTTTTCTCTAATATACGTTTTATTTCCCTATTGGAAACCTCTACCTGACCACTAGTCTCCGGATGATACGGGGTAGCTACCTTATGTGTAATACCATATTTCTTCATCAGAAGCCTAAAAGGTCCATTACAAAAGTGCGACCCTCCATCACTAATTATAGATCGCGGTGTACCAAAACGTGTAAGTATATTATTTTTCAAGAAATCAATCACAACCCTATGGTCATTGGTTTTACAGGCAACCGCCTCAATCCACTTAGAGACATAGTCTACGGCGACAAGGATGTATAGGTTACCAAAAGAATTGGGAAACGGACCCATAAAGCCAATACCCCATACATCAAAGACCTCAACAACTAAAACAGGGTTCAAGGGAATCATGTTCCTACGGGAAATGGTTCCTAATTTCTGGAAACGCTCACAAGTAACACAGTAACTATGGATCCTTTAAACAACGAAGGCCAATAGAATCCACACTGCAATATCTTAGCAGCAGTCTTCTTAGCACTAAAGTGACCTCCACAAGCATGATCATGACAAAAGGAAATAATACTGGATTGGTCACTCTCAGGTATACATCTCCTAATAATCTGGTCTGAACAATACTTAAACAAATAAAGATCATCCCAAAAGAAGTGCTTAACCTCGGCTAAAAACCTAGAACGATCTTGTTTACCCCAATGTTGGGGCATTCGACCATTAACAAGATAATTCACTATATTCGCATACCAAGGTGCTTGGGTAACAAAGAAAAGTTGTTCATCAGGAAAACTATCTTTTATAGGAAGGGAATCATCAGGGGAATCAACAACTAGCCTAGACAAGTGGTCTGCTACTACATTTTCGGCACCCTTTTTGTCTCTAATGTCTGGAGAAAACTCTTGCAACAAAAGTATCCACCTAATCAATCTAGTTTCATATCCTTCTTAGACAAAAGATATTTCAAAGCAGCATGATCAGTATATATGACGATCTTAGAACCTAAGAGGTAGGGTCTAAACTTGTCTAAGGCGAACACAATGGCTAACAGTTCCTTCTCGGTAGTGGTATAGTTCAACTGGGCATCATTCAGAGTTTTGCTAGCATGGTAAATCACATGAAGTAATTTGTTTTCTCGCTGACCTAGCACAACACCAATAGCATAATCTGAAGCATCACACATGATCTCAAAGGGTAAGTTCCAGTTGGGTGCCTGGACTATGGGGGCGGTAGTGAGTAAAGTCTTAAGCTTCACAAAAGCCTCTAAACAAGCATCATCAAAGACAAACTTAACATCTTTTGCAAGCAAGTTGCAAAGAGGTCTAGAAATCAAGCTAAAATCCTTAATGAATCGACGATATAAACCTGCATGCCCTAAGAATGACCTAATATCTCTTACGGTTTTTGGGACCTGTAAAGTCTTGATAAGGTCAACTTTGTCTTTATCTACCTCTATACCCTTAGAAGATACGATATGCCCTAAGAAAATTCCTGATCGAACCATGAAATGACATTTCTTCCAATTAAGCACTAGATTCTTTTCCTTACACCTAGTCAACACTAATGACAAATGATGCAAGCACTCATCGAAAGACGAACCAAACACTGAAAAATCATCCATAAAGACCTCTAAAAACTTTTCTACCATATCGGAAAATATACTCATCATGCAACGTTGAAAAGTCGTAGGGGCGTTACGTAGACCGAAAGGCATGCGTCTATACGCAAAGGTACCAAAGGGACAGGTAAAAGTAGTTTTTTCTTGGTCTTCTGGGGCAATAACTATCTGATTGTAGCCTGAGTAGACATCTAGAAAACAGTAATGACTATGTCCATCTAATCTCTCTAGCATTTGGTCGATAAAGGTAAGGGGAAAGTGGTCCTTCCTAGTGACCTTGTTAAATTTCCTATAGTCAATACAAACACGCCAACCCGTGGTCACTCGGGTCGGGATTAACTCATTGTTATCATTCTGGACTACAGTAATACCAGATTTCTTGGGAACAACCTGAACGGGGCCGACCCACTTACTATCTGAAATGGGGTAGATAATGCCTGCATCTAACAGCTTAAGAACCTCGGTTCGAACTACTTCTTTCATATTAGGGTTTAGTCTTCGTTGCATCTCCCTAGAAGGTTTGGTATCTTCCTCTAAATAGATCTGATGCATACAAACAGTGGGACTTATACCCTTAATGTCTTCTATGGTCCACCCTAAAGCTTCCTTGTTGTTTTGAAGGACAGTCACTAGCCTACTTTCCTGATCACTATCCAAGTCGGAAGCAACAATCACAGGTAAAGTTTCAGACGGGCCTAAAAACACATACTTCAGGGTATCTTTCAATGGTTTTAGGTCCAAATTAGGAGGCTCTTCTAACGAAGGAACTAGGGTAGACTTAGAAACTGGTAGTGGTTCGAACTTAGGTTTCCATCCGTTACTAATGTCTAACAAAGGGGTTGAATCTAACAAAGCATTCACCTCATTAATCACATTATCATCATCGAAATCAATCCCAAAGTGAGCTAGGCATTTCTTTAACGGATCTTCTAACAAAGTGTTTGGTAATGACTCCTCGACTAATGTTCCTATCATGTTTACCTCTTCTATGCTCGAGTCATCTAGTTCAGAGGGTAGCTTACTAATATGAAAGACGTTCAGCTCAATAGTCATATTACCAAAAGACAAATTCATAATACCAGTTCGTAAATTAATGATCGCATTGGATGTTGATAAAAATGGGCGACCTAAAATCACTGGTATCTGGTTCTCTGGGTCAGGGACAGGTTGGGTATCTAGAATAACAAAATCCACTGGATAAATAAACTTGCCGACCTCAATAAGAACATCCTCGATCACACCACGAGGAATTTTAACGGACCTATCAGCTAACTGAAGTGTCATCTGGGTAGGTTTCATATCACCAAGTCCTATCTTGAGGTACACATGGTATGGAAGTAAATTCACACTGTCTCCTAAGTCAAGCAAAGCTTTCTCAACACGGTATTTACCTATTGTGCAAGAAATAGTAGGGGACACTGGGTCTTTATACTTAGGAGTAATGGTATTCTGAATAATGGAACTCACGTGACTAGCTAGGAAGGCTTTCTTTTGGACACTAAGCTTACGCTTTCGTGTACACAAGTCCTTAAAAAACTTAGCATAAGCGGGAACATGCTTAATCGTATCCAACAATGGTAGGTTGATAGTAACCTGCTTAAAAACCTCCAATATATCATTAAAGTTCGACTCGCTCTTAGTTGGAACTAGTAGCTGGGGAAACGGGGCTCTGGGAACAAAGCCGGGCTCAGCAGGACCCTCATTGGTCTTTTTAGAGACTCTATCAGTCTCCTCATTTTCTGGCTCATAAGGGTGAACTACAGCATGTTCACTATCAGGCATGGCAACCTTATTGTCAACTTTCTTTCCACTCCTAAGGGTTGTAATAGAGTTCACATGATTGTACAATTTCTCTGCTTTAGGATTGGGTTGAGTTTGACTAGGAAACTTGCCTTTTTCCCTCAAAGATTCATTTATCTGACTAACCTGGTTTTTTAACTCAGAAATAGCTTGGGAGTTAGCATAACCTATATTTTTACTTTCTTCTATCCCTTGAGCAACCATTAGGTTGATCTTATCAGAGTTTTTAATAAACGAGGCTAGAGTGTCTTCTAAACTTGTAATCTTTTTATCCGAAGGGTTCTGAAACTGGGGTTGACCTGAAGAGTTCTTAGCATAACCAAAACCTGGGGGAGGCTGAGAATTACTAGATTGACCTTGATTCTGGCCCTTAGACCAAGAAAAATTAGGATGGTTTCTCCAACCATGGTTGTAGGTTTATGAGTATGGGTCAAACTTCTGACGGTTCTCAAACCTAGCGTTGTTATAGACAGCATGGACTTGTTCTTCACTAACATGACCTTCCCAAAATGAGTTATTGGGCTCTACTCCACAACTAGAGACTTGAGCGGCTCTAATCCTATCATCAGGTTCAACAAGAGACCTATAATTAGGATGATTCAATTCCAAAGCTTCTAACCTTCTAGACAAAGCAACAAACTTAGCATCTGACTCGAAGCTTGTATCTACCACATTGGTGCTACTTCTATTGACCAAGAGTCTTTTAGGGGGTTCAACACAAGACTCCTACTGTTGGGATTTTTGAGCAATAACTCCTAAGAAGGTAAAAGCATCATCAGCATTTTTACTGGTGAACTCACCAGCGCACATAGACTCGACCATGGCTTTGGTCGAATAGTATAAACCATTATAAATAATCTCAACAAGTTTCATTTTATCAAATCCATGGTGAGGACACTGGGATATGAGATCATTGAATCTCTCTAAAAACCTATAAAGAGACTCTCCCTCTTGTTGCACACTAGCACTAATTTTCTGCCTAACAGCTGCAGTTTTATGCTTAGGGTATAATTTCATATAGAAAGCAGCAACAAGTTCCTGCCATGTTTTAATGGACTCAGGTGGTAGGTTTTTCAGCCAGGTCTTGGCTTTATCTCTCAAGGGAAAGGGAAACATCTTAAGTTTCAAAACTTCATCAGTGAGGTCTTTTATTCTAACTGTCCCACAGATTTCCTCAAAGTCCCTAATATGAAAATAAGGGTTATCATCATCTTTTCCTAAGAACATAGGGATCATCTGAAGAATACTAGGTTTTATCTCGAAATTAGCCGTACTGGCTGGCAATTTAATGCACGAAGCTCGGTTGGTCCTAGTTGGGAACATGTAATCTTTCAAAGTTGCCATCGCTGGCACAGCTGAAGTACTAGGGGTACTTTCCTCACGAAGAGACATATTCTCAAAACTAAAGTTTCCAAAAACAGGGCTCTCAAAAGAAGAGTCTTCGAGCTCCCCGCTTTCACAAGAAGAACTTCTAGGCTCGTCACTAATCAAACTGCCAAAAGTATTTCTTTTCCAAGACCTTTCGGGCATACACTAACAAAAGAAAAATAAAAATGTCCTAAAAGGAAGGGAAGTTCTATGCAAACACAAACAAGGCTGACTCCACCACAACAAACCTACTGATTTTTAGCAAACAAAAAGCATGATGGCTCCACTTAGATTGTTTCTAGACCAGCTTCTAATCCTTCGAATGGGAATTCATTACAATTTGAACAAACCCCTATGGAATCAATCCGAGTCAAAGTAAGTTGATTAGAGGCGAGGGAAGCTACGTAGAGCTTTGATACCCAAGGCCTCACCGCATTCCAAGGCGGGGCAGTCACGCATTCAACTCACAGAAACCATCATGAACTTCGAAGTATGCTCAAAAGAGTAACCAATATTTTTCGAATGACTTTCCTATTAAGCTCGTTACCCTATAGGTATCGTTCTATTCCAAATTTTAGGTTTAGGTTCGCGTTTGGTTTTGTTTTCCTAAGGCGGGAAAGAAGAGAACAGTGATGAAATTCGAACCCTTATCTTGTATGGCCAGTCCTTTCCCTTTACTAGGAAATTAAAGCAGTCGGTTTCAAGTCCTCAGCGTATATGCAAAACGAAGGAATACAGTAACTCGCTGACAGGGGATTCGCGAGTGATAAAAGGGTTGGCAAAAATTTTCGCTCCTTTCGCTTTGTCTTTTACTCCATGTCTTTAAGTATTCACCAAAGCTTTGGCAAAATTTTCTTTCGCTCCCAATTCCAAAATCTGTAAGGAAAAGAAAAAAACTCAAAAACGTAAAGAAGAACAAATAAAATAAAAACAAATAAAAACCTAAAAAAAAAATCTAAAAATTCTAGCCTAAAAACAAGACCGCGTCGGCGGCGCCAAAAATTTGATGTTTTCTCAAAGTTGTTATAGATAGTGATAAAAGGGTTGTTTTAAGACTTGTGAAGGCAATGAATTTTAGACTAAAAAAATTTAAAAACAAAGAAAACTTATTACAAAATTGACTTCAAGATATTAGAAAACAACCAAGGCACTGATTTCACTATTACACATGAATAAATTATGGTAAACAATCCAAAACTCTAATTATATTTTAAGACTCTTATTTCTTAATTCACAAATAATCTGGAAAATTCTCAAAAATTAATTGTATCCCTAAGCATAGATTATCTAACCTATCTAATTGAATCACAACTAATGAAGAATTTTTTTGCAAACAATTAAAAACTCTGCAAAAGCTGTGATTGAGTGAATTATAAATTATAAATTAGAGGAAATAAATTATTACCAATTATTCATGCGTAAATAGCTTCCTCACTGCCTTGGTTGTGGGAGAATTAGCTCATCATCATGTTGGAAACACGCTCAAAAATCATTTTTATTGCTCAAGGGGTTGACAAATGAAGAAAATGGGAGAAATAATGCTTAAACCGGGTTTGTAACAATTATTTATGTTACAAACCAAACTGTTACAAAGAACGATATAAGGTTTGTGTAGCTGTCACTGTTGCAGATAAGTCTGCCCTAGTGTCGCTGTTAATGTGCAAATAAGTCTGCCCTGGTGTCTCTCTTACTGTGCAAATAAGTCTGTCGCTCCACTGTAGCATGAACGACGGTTCAGTGTGGGTCGTTGTTCTTCGTGTGGGTCGTTGTTCTTCGTGTGTTCTTCACCAGCAGCAACAATGGAGTTCTCTGCAACTTTGATTTCTCGCCTCTGTTGTCTTCTAAAGTCTCCCTAACTCTCCCTCCCCCTTCGTACTAATCCTCAGCCACTTATATAGCCTTTCAACACCAAAATATCTCGTCATAACTTCATCAAATTCTCCATAACTCGTCTTGAAGAAAAAATATTCTTCGGATATTTTCTTCCCTGAATTAACTCTCTCATGCGCCTGTTGTACACGGAATTGCTCCAGCACGTTTCTACCTAATACCAGTATCAGCTATACATGCAATATTCTCACGAAATCTCCTCAACATGGCACAAAAATCCCGAGTATCTTTCCCATACGTGGCTTGCCCTGTTTTCTTCTTGCGAGTTATCCAGCCAAATTCGATCTAAACAAGCGCCCATACCAGCTTTGTTATGACATATCACGTCTACCCACTAAGTTTCAGGGATTGAATCTCACTAAATCACGTCCGAAATTTGATCGAAAATTCTGCCAGCAACTGTGACTATTTTCCCGCCAATTTCAATTTTCAAAAAATGAAGAAGAAGGGGTTATCTCTTAACCAACAGCTGGGGTGGGAATAGCAAAGAAAGTGCCCCTTAGTAATTGAGATTCCCCTTAACCAACGGTGAGAGTCTGAATAACACGTGTCCTCCAAGGGTGCCCTGGTAGGCTTCTAAAAATCCTACAAATGATAACCGCAAGTGCACGGTGTCGATTGAAGCTAATGTGCAAATACGGGTCGATCCACAGAGACTTGGTGTGTGTTGAGATCCTCCTAAGCTAATTCTCTAACAGTAACAGTGGTACAAAACAGCAAGGTAGCTAAACAGGACAGTGAGTAAAAGAGTAATATAGTGACAAAGACAGTGGTGAGCAAGAGCAACAATAATAACTTAAAAGTAACTGAGACAGAGGCAATAAGTGGCAGTGGCAGTGAGCCAAAGAAGCAAAGGCAATGAATAACAGTGAGCAATGAGCAGTGAGTTCTCTAAGTAAAACAGTGACAAAGAAGTAAAACACTAAGGTCTTGAATCCATCTTATACCTAGCTAGATAGTAGCAATTCTAGTTCATATTCTTGTCCCTAATGGAAAAAGGGGGAGGTTCATGCCTTCCTTAGTCCAGGGTATGCATTTGTGGAAAGTTAATGAGCTAAGTTACTCAATCACCCCTAGCATTGAGTGTCTGTTTAAGGCACACTCAATCACAGGTGATATTACATACTAAGTTCATCACTTCCCTAGGCAACTGATCACTACAAGAATTCCTTCCTAATATTTTACCACCTAACAGGAATTAAATTTCATCTCAACCTTAGCACCAGTGATTTAGAACATACTTAACATGAAGATACAGATAAACATGGAATTAAACTAAACATGAGATTAAATTGAAACTGAACATGAACTTAACCCAATTAGGGGGTTTCTCGGATGACCCAAGAACAGTTTTTGCATTCTCTACAGCTTCCCTTTTATAGTTTTTCAAAAATACAAAACCCTAATTCGAAACCCTAATTTTTTGGGGAAAATCAAATTCTCTCACCAATTTCCTGAATTGAGCTCGACCCATGCTTTGGGTATGTCCCCTCTGCTCTTCTGAAGCTTTTCCTGCCCTCAATTTTGTCTTCTCCTCGCTGTTGGTGAAACCATAGCTCGAGCTTTCTTGTCAAACCCACACCTAGGGTTCAGAGATGTGAATTTGGAAAGAAGTCTAGGCTAGGGAGAGATGTCGTGGTGTTGTCGGGTAGTTGTGGTGGTGGTGTGGTTCGAGAAGAAGGTGTAGCTGGTGGAGGTGATGGAGTTGCAGAACTGTGGAGTTTTTGGGGAAGATGAGAAGAAGAACCCGATGGAGAAGAAGGGTGTGTTTGGTTGAGGGTATAGGTTTCTGATGCTAGGGTGTGAGGCGGATGTATCAAAGGTTGATGCTCAGCGAAGCTAAAGTGTAGGATGAAAAGGTGATGGAATGATCCAACGACGCGATAGAAGCGACCGTTGGATGATGAGATACAACAAAACTGACGGCTTCAGATGGAGTTAGGTACTATAGTGTTTGACAGGAGCTTCGGATTTTGATGCACAATGATGAGGCAACCGTTGGATGACAAGATGGATCCAATCTGACGGCTCTCATAGAAATGGGTATGGATAATGGAAATGGATTTGGGTAAGGGTCTTGGGTCTTGGGTATGCCAAGCCCATATCTTCTTTAAGAACAATTCTTCCTCTTCAAGCCCACTTCTAGTTGATCCGGCTCTTGCAAACATCATTCTTCGCTTCCTCCTAGCGAGAGTTTTTGCCGTTTCTTTGCTCTTTTTGCTCCGTGAGATAACCAGGCTTTATTTAGTACCTAAAAATGCAAAATTAATTAAGAAAAGTATTTATTCTTGAAAACAACGAAAACACAGAATATGGGATAAAATGTAGAATTAATGCACAAAAGATAAGTTAAATGCCAAGAAAAATATATAGAAATATGCACTTTTTAGCACTCATCATGCCCCAGGAAACTTTTCGAGCCGAATTTTCCAACAATATTTATTTCCTAAAAATACATAAAAACACAATATTAGTACAAAAATCGAGTTCCAACAAAACAGACATTGAGGACAATTTAGACACAAAAATGTGTCTATCAATTGGTTACAATAATATCACCACTATTTTATCCAATAGAAGCAATGGTTATCAATGGGCGGCGGTGACTGTGTATAGTCCTTGTGAGTATAATGCTAGGACTGAGTTATGGGAAGACATGAATGAAGTCAGAAGATGGTGGACTGGTCCTACTTGCATTGGTGCGGATATGAATGCAGTGAGATCAAATGAGGAGAGTAACAGGGGAGATGGAGATAGTAGAAACAATGATCTTCTAAACAACTACATATTGGACAATGAAATGATTGATCAACCATTGATCGGAGGCGCTTTCACTTGGTCCAATAATCATGCTGACCCTCTCTTGTGCATATTAGATATATTCTTGTTTAGTCACGACTATGAGCAGGCTTTCCCTAATGCTCTCCAAATTGTGTTAACAAGAACTATTTCAAATCATAATCCCATTGTGGTAATTTCTGAACCAGTAATACCTTCAAAACCTTATTTTAAACTTGACAGGTTGTGAACTGAGCATAAGGATTTTGCAAGGAAGGTGCAAGAATGGTGGAGTACAATGTCTTTTCAAGGGAGTGCTAGTACTAAATTCTTTTTAAAGCTTCATAATCTGAAACATCTTATCAAGCCATGGAGGTTGTAGGAGTTTGGATCGGTTGGAAGGGAGAAAACAGTTCTTACTAGTAGAATTCATGATCTGAACATCCAAGAAAAATTTGACCCTCTTCAACAGAATCAGTTAGATGAGAGATTACAATGCAAATTGAAGTTGAGGCAAGAAAATGGCAGTTGGGGGCAAAAAAAAATGACTTTAAATGGGGAGATTCAAACACTAGATACTTTCATAGCATTGCAAGTGCAGGGAGGAAGAGAAACACAATTGTAAAGCTTCGAGTTAGGGGAGTAGATTGTTTTGAGGAGAGGATAATCAAGGAGGAAATTAGAAGTTATTACATTAATCTCTTCACTCAGTAGGATGCAATTAATTCTAATATGGAGAATCTTCATTTTCCAAGAATCAAGGAGGAGGATAATATTTAGCTTGAAAGGGACTTCACAAAAGGGGAAGTTTGGGGTGTGATAAAGAAGTTGGGATGCAATAAGGCTCCAGGCCCTGATGGCTTCATAGCTGAATTCTTCAAAAGTTGTTGGAGTACTTTGAAGATAGATTTCATAAACTTGATTAAGGATTTTCACAGATATGGGGTCAATAGACTGGAGATTCAATTGCTCTTTCTTACATATTATACCTAAAAAGGAGGACTCTTGCACCTCTAAAGACTTTAGACCTTTAAGTCTCATTGGTAATGTGTATAAGATTCTTTCTAAGCTGCTTGATGAGAGGCTAAAGAAAGTAATGCCGGAGCTTATATCTGATTTCCAAGGTGCTTTCATTCATGATAAACAAATCCTTGATGGTGTGATCATAGCTAATGAGTGTGTTGATAGCAGATTGAAGTCAAAGAAGCCTCGAATTCTTTGTAAGATTGGTATGGAGAAAGCCTTTGACAATGTCAATTGGCAATCTCTATTTACAGTTTAGCAAAACACATGATTTTGGTGTTAAATGGATTTCTTGGATAAAATGTTGTGTTTCTACTTCACATCTATCGATACTGGTGAATGGTAGTTCTTCTGAGAAATTCAAACCAAGCAAGGGGTTGAGGCAAGGTCATTGTTGTTAGAGCATAGCTCGGTTGAACCCACCAAGCGTTGGTATGTCAAGTTTGGTTGTCATATTTTAGTGAATCAAAACTCATTTAAAGAGTCTCTTGATTATGTACTAAAGTCAACTTCGTATAGGTTAGCTTGAAAATATTAGGATATGAGACATTACAAGTATTGCAAAGACTTGAAGAAGTGAAGAAGTAAGAAGCTACAACGACAACATCATCCTTCCAATTGAGGTTAGTGATATTTGACTTGAACTGTTTCATTCCCTAACGTATCTTTCAAGTCGTGCATATTGAAAACAAAACTGCAAAGCATGAACACTGTTTTTTGTTTAGTTTGAATCTAATTTTGCGAGTTTTGTTTTCACGTTTTGTAGGATATGATCCAAGCGACACCAACTCAGGAATACATCCTTTCCTTCTGTTTTGTAGGATACGTCATGTTATTGTGATTTTTTTTCTTGCATTTTTAGAGTTTTTATTAATCATTTATTTATTTGGTTTTTGTTGTGAGAGAGAAGGAGGTGGTGGTTAACTGGTTTTAATGGCGTTTATGTTTGATAATAGCTCTGGGGAAGTACAAAATACAGGTGAGATTTTGATTTTAGTGATAAATTGGTTTTAATATTTCTGGGTTTTATTCATAAATTAAAAATGTAGCTCATTTTTTTTGGTTTGCTAATGGGGTTCTTTTAAATCTTTCTGGGTTTTGATTCAGAAATTAGAAATGAAGCTCCTTTTCTGATTTTGATAATGGGGTTTTCTTAAATTTTCTTGGTCTTGATTCAGAAATTAAAAATCAAGCTTCTCCTTTCCCTGAATTTGATTTTGTTTTTATTTTGACATTGTTTGACCTTGATTTTGGTTTCATTGTTCTAGGTTATGGGTGTGATGATCTGTATTCAGAGTTATGGAGAGCTTGTGCTGGTCCTCTTGTTGATGTTCCAAAAATTGGTGAAAGGGTTTATTACTTCCCTCAAGGTCATATGGAGCAAGTAAGACTCATCATTCCTAAACTGTTATATATTGATCTTGGTTTTATAGATAAAAGCATCAACAAATGAAGAATTAGTTCTCAGAGAATTATTGGTATGTATTGATCTTGGTTTTTCTCTATGTTTAGATCTTTATGTTATGATGTCTACTATGATGCTAATTGGACTTCGAATGTTTTGTCTTAGGATGAATAAGAAACCGATGAGGTTTTTGCAAGACTGACTTTGCAACCAGAAGATGATGTAAGGAATCAATTAATCTCTCATTGAAGTGTTTTTCTTCTTTTGTTGATTTTGTCGATTTTGTTTGTTTGATTTACTTATAAGGTTTTTGTTTGTTGGTTGTGTGTTTTTGTTTCATTTTATCTGAATGAACCTAGTAGTCCTGATCCATGTACACAAGAACCACCAAGAGAGGGTGTTCAATCTTTTTGCAAGAATTTGAGTGCTTCTGATACTAGTACTCATGGAGGGTTCTCCGTTCTTCAGAAACATGCTAATGAAAGTTTACCTTCGTGGTAGGACTTGTTTTATTTCATTTTCATTTTCACTCTTATGTTTTTTGTTTTTTGCTTAGTCTGAATCTAATTCTGCGATTTTTGTTTTCACGTTTTGTAGGATATGACCCAACCGACACCAACTCAGGAATACATCCTTTCCTTTTCACCATGTTTTAATGTGTCGCCTAATTATTTCACATGGTCCACTTGTTTTGGGGTAAAAACTGGTTCTGCTGGAAATGGTAAATTTGGGTGTGCCGCCGACAAACGATTCTAAACCCTAAACAAATGCACTGCACGGTAGTACTTTAGATTCGAGATATCAATCTTTACAATCCTGGCCTAAACCAAGAAATGGCCGTTCTTGCTTCGGTAACAAAGTGAAGGAGAAAGGTTGATCTTAGGGACGGAAGCGAAGAAGGTGTTGAGATCAAAATATTGAATTTTGAGGGTGTGGCTGTTTTATGACTTGTATCAGAATTTGGAACTGGCTTGTGGAATGTAAGCTATCAGTTCTTTTTGTGTTTTTCTGAATACTTGTGTTGTTGTTAACCAAAACTCTCTTGTTGGTCGAAATAGGTTGAAAACCTATTTATACAAGTCATTGAGCACCCCTGATCTCGTAGGAAGTGGAAGCAGTTAAGTAGTAGAGAAGTGGGGTTGTGTAAAAGCGGTTACCATCACGTTCCTATTGTGAGGGGAAACTGGTTAGCCTTACACCCGTTATTCTCTTACTGCTATTATCAGTCCGCTCTTTCCTGACACTTTCTTGTAATAGGCGCGTTGCACGCCGCACGCTGTAAACCGCCAGACCAATACCCTGATGAGCATCACCCAGTTTGTGACATGTTTGATATCTTGAGTGTTTCGTGGAAAAATGTGCAACATGTTGCTGAGTGGGTATGATGTGCAAGACCTAGTTATTCTGACCAATCGCACGCAGCTAGGTGGCATAGTGGCATAGTGGCGCCTGCATAGTGGCATAGTGGCGCCTACTAGTGGCACAATGGCAAAGTGGCGCCTGCCAGTGGCTAAGTGGCGAGGTGGCGCCTGCCAATGGTGTAGTGGCAAGGTGGAAAAGTGGTCTTAACCAAATTAGGGTTTAGCATGTCAAAGCCCTAATTAGTGTGTGTGGCTATGTTGACGCGACGACCACTAGGTGTTGGCGCGGTTTGGCCTCATTCTAAATGTGTGTGGTGCATTTAGAATGACCTGATTGGTCGATGGAAATGGGGCCGACAAGCAGCATGGGGTCGGCCTCATTCTAAATGTGTGTGACGCATATAGAGCGACCTGATTAGTCGATGAAAAGGGGGACGACAAGCATCATGGGGCCGACCTCATTCTAAATGTATGTGGCGCATTTAGAGCGACCTGATTGGTCGATAGAAAGGGGTCCGGCAAGGGAAACATGGAGCGTGGCTATCCGACTATAGGTGGTGCGTGCTAGGGAGAACTGGTCAGCCATGTGGCGTGGCCACGCCTCCTCTTGTTGTTGCTCCTATTTGCCACAACTCCTCTTTTATTTCTTGCTTTCAGAGTTTTGGTAGGACTTTGCTCCTACTAGTCCATGGCGGATTAATTTCCTATCTTACCTAGGTTTGGTCTCGACCAATAGGGTTCGAGATATTGCGCAGGGCGCAAAAATCCTAATTTTTGCAAATAGGTAAAATTAGGTTATAAAATTGAATTTCGTGAGCTGACACAAAATTAAACAATTTTCGATAAATTATTTGTGCGTTGGCACAAGAAATCTCTTTATCAGAGAGCGGTACAACTTCCGTGTTTCTAAGTATTTTCATGCAGATCTTAATACTGACACTTCGGGAAATTCATGCTACTCCGCTGCGAGTGAACATCAATTGTCATGTCATACCAATATTAAGAGTTCAGCTGGGGAACAAAGCATAGGAAAATACCCGACCGCCTGTACATTAGTGAATAATGCAAGAGGGAGTTTAATAAAATTTATAGAATATTTGGGATTGTTGCTACATGCACCATTCTGGATAAATTTTATATACATATACTGAATTGCTCAATACATATGTAAGTAAAGAGGCTTGGGCGCTCATCACTCTTAAATGGCTCAGCTTCTTTGCAGAACGACGGCGCATTTAATACAGAGTTCTACAATCCTAGCCCTGAACTAAAAACCACCATCAACACTAGTAGGCTAAAGCCGCTATAATGCTATTGATGCGAGAGATCCGCATTGTCTTAGGGCGAGGGTATCGCGGTCGAGGTAATAAACTCTTAATAAGCTAGATATTAAATTACTCAACAAATTAAGTTTTTACCGTGGTTGATAATTCTTCTACGGTGCTTCAAAAAGGTAGTGTCCTTAAAGAGGTGAATGAACATATTTTTTGTAAATACTTCTCTTTTTATGTCAATTTGTGCATCTGAATCGAATTACTCAGCTTGCGTTGTTCTCTATTGGCTGTGCCAAACACCATGTATAACACCTTTCAACTTAATGACCTGACCTGTAACTTAACCTTACCCGTGTTAAGCAAAATTGAGATCCATAATCTTTCTTTTTTAGCTTTTCCACTAATGAATTTAATAGTGCATTTGTAGTAGTAGTGAATGGTACGGTGTAGTGGCTCACCGACATCATAAAAAGACAAAATCTTTTGTTTCCAACACAAAACGAAAATTCGTGCCTTTACATATATTGCAGAGTAAGGGCCTTCTCTCGTTAACAAAAGATAAAAGAGCAGACAACTTTTGACTCTTTTTTTCTTTTTCCTAAAATTGTAGGATCCAGCAAGAGAGAGGAGAGCACACGCATAAACAAATAAAAGACTACATTGATAATCAATTCGGTGTACAATTCTTATGGCTCAATAGCCTACTTATAGTCTCACAAACTTGACGATCACTCAAAGTACTTTCCTAATAAAAGAAAACTCTAAATAAAGCACATTTCTATAAACACAAAGAAACTCTAAATATAGTAAAACTCTAAAACAAGGAACCGACACAAATTGCTCTTCTAGTTAACTCGAACTTCCAAATATCGCATAGTGTGTCAACTGTTCATGTTGGTCCAACTTGACTGCGTCAACTGCAGCAGTTGATCCATTTGGACTGGATCAACATCATATGTTGATCCACGAACCAAAACACCATATCTTGGTTTAACTTCCAACATCCTCTCTTAAACCAAGATATCATTCAACGAGAATTCCGTAACCCTCTTCTACTCCTCATCTTCTTCCATTGATCGACGTTTACAATGTCTTTTCTCATTTCTACAAACCTCTTCTTCCATAGATAAACGTTAAAACATTCTTGTCTTTTCTCATTCTTCTTCAAAGAAACCACCAATCAAACCCGTACTCCTTGATACTCGATTATAGCTTATCCCAACTTCATGATCACTCCGGTATTCCGTCAACAAACTTAAACTCAAATAAAAAACAAAGCACAAACAGAAAACTAACTAAAAAACGAAACTCAAACTGCAAACCAAATCAAACGAAGCAATCTTCTAATTTTGCTTAACATCAATCTTCAAACACATTCCATAATGTCGCCATACCATAGCAAACAACACAAACTTCTTTCTTCTTCATCGCAGCGGAACATCATTCTTAACAAATCCTTAACAAGCTAGAAACACTTCATTGTGCTCTATTCAGCTTGCTAACCAAACACAAAACCAATTTCTTAACTCATCACCGAGCATTGTAGCTCACCTTCTCAACACTTGTTTACCTACTTCACTCGCAGGATTTCCACTCAACTTTCAAATTCCACACTGGAATTTCTTCACTTCTCTAAGCCAAATCCCCACTTGGATTGCTTCACACAACTCTAGCCAAATCCCCACTGGGATTTCTTCACACAACTTGTAGACTTTACTCGCCTACAATCTTGTTTCACGCTCACAACCTTGTGACGTCTCAAATTCAACAACTCATAGGCATTAACCTCCTTTTGTTGTCTTCTCACACATCACCCCCTGGTGATTACTTCTCTTACTTCACAACCTTACTGTTGTATTTATACTTCTCTTGTCTTCTTTACTTCTATGTTCCAGTCACGCTTGTTAGAGTTGAAACTTTCACACTTCTTTCACAAGATTCTCTCACAATCTTTCTCTCGTTACGCTTCTGCCACAAGCAATAACTAACACAAAGTCTGCCACACTTTGTCAGGTATTCCAAGTTTCTGCCACAAACTCTTCAACCTTTCTTCACGGTTTCCAACATGTTTGATCTTACACTCTAACACGCCATCCTACCTTAAGCTCAAACATCACCATCCAACAATCCTTGTCATTCTAAGTCTTTGAATTCGATCAACTTCATCAAACTGTACCAGTCCTTCTTGACTGCAATACCAACTTTGATCTTCTCTTGCGTCTATTTCGAATCCATGACTTAACCCTTCTAATCAAACACTCACCCAAAACTTTCTCACCTTCCAAAAATCAACCAATGCTCTGCCAAAGCAACCCTTGATTACTTCACAACAACACACCTTATACTTCAAACCGTAAAACAGCTA
Organism: Papaver somniferum; assembly: GCF_003573695.1. NCBI lineage: Eukaryota > Viridiplantae > Streptophyta > Magnoliopsida > Ranunculales > Papaveraceae > Papaver > Papaver somniferum. Next base: position 171,943,012 of record NC_039358.1, read on the forward strand.
TTTGCAACGCCTCTTCCTCAAACTGTCACACTTTCTTCTGTTACGCTTCTGTAACACTTCTCCTCCAACTGTGATTGTTCTCTGTAAACTGTTGCTATCTTTCAATAACACTTTTCCTTTTTTTTTTTTTTTGTAGCAAGAATTGTGAAAGTTTCGACTCTAACAAGCGTGACTGGAACATAAAAGTAAAGAAGACAAGAGAAGTATAAATACAACAGTAAGGTTGTGAAGTAAGAGAAGTAATCACCAGGGGGTGATGTGTGAGAAGACAACAAAAGGAGGTTAATGCCTATGAGTTGTTGAATTTGAGACGTCACAAGGTTGTGAGCGTGAAACAAGATTGTAGGCGAGTAAAGTCTACAAGTTGTGTGAAGCAATCCCAGTGGGGATTTCACTAGAGTTGTGGGAAGCAATCCAAGTGGGGATTTGGCTTAGAGAAGTGAAGAAATTCCAGTGTGGAATTTGAAAGTTGAGTGATGAGTTAAGAAATTGGTTTTGTATTTGGTTAGCAAGTTGAATAGAGCACAATGAGATGTTTCTAGCTTGTTAAGGATTTGTTTCTAGCTTGTTAAGGATTTTATTTTATTTTTTTAGCGACCTTGTGACCATCTTCTAATCACACCCATGAAATCTAGGGCAACAATATGATACGTCCATGGTTTCTTGAGTTGTATCACTTCCATCAACGGACTGTCAATCTGTATCTTCCCTGTTTTATAATTACGAAACTCTAAAACCTTCCTTGTTTATCTCAGCTTTTAACTCGAATATTTACTGCCAAAAAAAATATCTCAGCTTTTTTTTAGCGGACCTTGTGACCATCTTCTAATCACACCCATGAAATCTAGGGCAGCAATATGGTACGTCCATGGTTTCTTGAGTTGTATCACTTCCATCAACGGACTGTTAATCCGTATCTTCCCTGTTTTATAATTACGAAACTCTAAAACCTTCCTTGTTTATCTCAGCTTTTAACTCGAATATTTACTGCCAAACTTTGTTTCCTCCAGAGAACACGATCTCAAAACCTCACGAACTCCATTATTCTTCAACTCCGCTGTCAAACTTGATCAATGACAGCAGCAACTCAACTTATGTCGTCAGCAGCACCTCCTTCCATCATCAACGATAATTAAGCTCCATTATACATAAAACTCCATCACCATTGTTAATATCATGGAGAACCACTCCCTCGGAACTCAGTTGAAAAAATCTCCATCTCTCACATGCCAAATACAGTAGTATCAACACTTACAGTGTCGTTCTTCACCTTAGTCCTCCACCGAAATCAATTAACTCATCCACCAGAATTTTCAATTCAGAAACCCTAACTACGTCTTCTTTCCAGCTAACTGATTCAATGACAATACAATGCAAGAACCAGCGTTAGACCTTTTAGAGTCATCTCCTGCTTGCAATAATATCTTCAAACCTGGTTTTAATTCCTTCTCCAACACCATCATAAACTTCGAGTAATACCATCAAGCTAATAACTTTCCCGTTCATCACAACTTCATAATGGCAGCATAAGTTTGACAATCAAAGCAGCCATCGAACCATATTCGCAATTTGTTGTATCTGTAGCCACCACCATCTTCTTTGTCTACTCTGAACCCTAACCAAACACAGGGAAACAACGCTGTGAAACCATCACCTTCTTTCCAGCAAAAACGAACACAAATTTTATTATCACTAGAACTTTGCGCTACCAACTCCTCTACCAAAAACGAAAAACTTCTTTAACTTTCTCTAACTCTCTCCCTCTCCTCTCTCTTCCTCTAACCTCGCTCTGATACCATATGTAGGATCGAGCAAGAGAGAGGAGAGCACACACATAAACAAATAAAAGACTACATTGATAATCAATTCGGTGTACAATTTTTATGGCTCAATAGCCTACTTATAGTCTCACAAACTTGACGATCACTCAAAGTACTTTCCTAATAAAAGCAAACTCTAAATAAAGCACACTTCTATAAACACAAAGAAACTCTAAATATAGTAAAACTCTAAAACAAGGAACCGACACAACTTGCTCTTCTAGTTAACTCGAACTTCCAAATATCGCATAGTGTGTCAACTGTTCCTATTGATCCAACTTGACTGCGTCAACTGCAGCAGTTGATCCATTCGGACTGGATCAACATCATATGTTGATCCACGAACCAAAACACCATATCTTGGTTTAACTTCCAACAGAAATGGAAATGAAATTACTACTAAAAGATCTTCATCGGTATGAGTGACGGTTTAAGCATATTTTTAGAAGTTTGTCACTTCTAAGATATTGGTTCCAGGGGATATTTTTATTTTTCTCAGGTACCAGGGCTTTAAATTTCTAATTGTTTCTTCATCTCTTTTTAGGATTGCTTCTGATCTCTTGTTTCTTCTTGTGTAGAGCGAAGATTGGGAATTTGCATGTTGGAGTAAAGCGTTATGCTAGGCAACAAAGCAATATGCCCTCACCTGATCGTAAGCCTATCCTAAATGTTTTGATCATGTTTCACTTATGTCATTGATTTTATTCTCGAGCTAACACGTGCGCTCATTGTTGTGCAGTACATGTAATCTGGAATGTTTGTCTTGCTCCTGCGTTTGGCCAAAGAGTTTTATTTGAAAAAATATGAAGAACTTATCGCTATTCTTAACCTGCTTTCAAGAATGGTGCCCTTTAACACGATAATATCTGTTAGAGCACTGCTTGGAAGAACTCGCAAGCGCTGCTATCTCAAGCTTGTTGTTAAGTTTAGTTGCCAAAACTATAAGTCTTGATTTCTAGTCTACTTATAGCTAAGTCTCGGATTAGGATAAAAACTGTAGTTGAGCATTAGACTTCACGGCATTTATCGATCAAAGACGAAAAACTAATAAGGGGAGCTTGTGGAACTTCATCAACAAAAGGTATATGGAGACTTGAACTCATCAATCACTCAAAAGTCTATCTACTCTATCTCCTATTTGAGACAAAAGTCGTATAGATATATAGACTTCGATTATACACATTTGATATTTCGAGTTGAATATAACTCGCTTACATATTTCTCGAAATATGTGTTGGTAAGCTTTCGCTTTAACCAGGTTCATCTTATATTCTTGACGAAAGTCAAAAGATGATCATGTGAAAATCACCTGGTAACATCTTACATGATTTGTGTGAGACAGTTTTTCCTTATGCTCGAAACCATAAATTTATATGGTTTAGTTTTTTATTTCTTTTTTAAATAATTAATTTAGATTGTATACAAGTCTGTTGAAAAACAACATACTACATTAACCCAATGTGGAAAACAAAAACCATTTAGAATAACCGTTGTCATGATAGTCTTGGATAAACCAAGGAATACCCTAACCTGGACAACATTTTTCATATCCAAGCTGCCAAACAGACCCTAAGTCTTGATTTCTAGTCTACTAGTAGCTGAGTCTCGGACTAGGATAGAAAGTATAGTTGAGCTCTAGAATCCACGGTGTTCATCATGCAAAGACGAAGAACTATTCAAGGAACTGGTGGAACTTCATCGACAAAAAGGTATGTGGAGACTTGAACTTATCTATCACTCAAAAGTCTACTTTATCTCCTAACAATATCTGAATATTGTTAGAGAGGGAACAAGTAGAAAAAAACGTTTGATTGAGACACACTTCTCTGATATGAACAAACTTCGTGTTGAAACAGAGAATATTGTTGCATCCCTTCACCTAGACCAAAAACATTCTGTCTCCTTAACTAAGGAAAACACTGATATGAGAAATTCTTCTGTGTCACATGCTGAGTTACCTGACATGAAGAAAAACTCACCAAAGGAAGTCCCTGCAAACTAATTTCTGGACTGTAGTTGAACCCTAATCAATATCAAACTGATTCAAGGTACAATTGTGCTCCTTACATCTCTGATCCCAGCAGGATACTACGCACTTGATTCCCTTAGCTGATCTCACCCACAACCAAGAGTTGCTACGACCCAAAGTCGAAGACTTTAATAAACAAATTTGTATCACACAGAAAAGTCTACGATGATAGATAAATCTGTCTCCCACAGATAAACCTAAAAGTTTTGCTCTGTCTTTTGATAAAATCAAGGTGAACAAGAACCAATCAATAACCCGGACTTATATTCGCAAAGAACAGCCTAGAATTATCAATCACCTCACAATAATCTAAATCGTATGGTAGCGAAACTAGATATTACGGAATCACAAACGATGAGACGGAGATGTTTGTAATTTCTTTTTATCTTGCCCTATCGGAGATATAATCTCAATCCAATCTTACAATTGAACTCGTACGATAGAAAATGGCAAGATCAAAACGCTCAATTATAAGAGAAGTAGTTTCGTCTGGCTTCACAATCCCAATGAAGTCTTCAAGTCGTTAACCGACAGGGTCTCGAGAAGAAACCTACGGTTAAAGGAGAATCGACTCTACCAAACCAACTAGTATCATACAGGAGGTGTGGGGATTATTTTTTCCAATTGGTAGATGTTTCCTTTATATAGTTTTCAAATCAGGGTTTGCAATCCAAGTTACCTTGGTAACAAAGCATTCAATATGCACTGTTAGATGAAAAACCTGATTTATCCAAGATAATATCTTTCAATCGTTAGATAGAAACTTAGCTTGCCACATACAAATGAAATGTATTCATTTAGTTTTGAGTGACCGTACCTAAACGTGTACACTTAGTTGGTTCACAAATAGTTAACCAATGGTTAGCCATATGAGCATCTTCATATTAACCGTATTCATGTTTTTCATAACTAGTTCAAATGACTCATAAGAACTAGTTCAAGAGTTGTTCTTAGATCTTTATACATAGACACAATTGAAACAAAATCGGTTTGATTCGTTTGAATCAATTCATGAACAATATAGCCACGGTTTGCAAAGATTGCATTCCTTATTGATTTATTGTTTAAGTTCATGAAACTACCGATTTGAGAAATATAACCAGCTTGGGTTCGCGTACGGATATGCGTACCTTAGCTACCGGATTTGAGTTGGCTTTTGGTTTCCAAACTCAGCAGAATTTTTCGGGTAGAAAAGTTCCGCCAGTACGCGTACCTAAGGTGACTGGTTCATGAGTTCGTAAACTCCAAACTCAACAGAATTTTCCAGGAAGAAAAGTTCCGCCAGTACGCGTACGGGTACGCGTACCTAAGGTGACTGGTTCATGAGTTCGTAAACTCCAAACTCAACAGAATTTTCCAGGAGGAAAAGTTCCGCCAGTACGCGTATGGGTACGCGTACCTAACCCGTCTCCTTCACCAATACAGTATGCACACATATGCACACACTTGGTTTCCGGTACATGGATTTATACACTAATGTGCGAACACACTATATATGCTTATATCCATAGTTGGTTACGTAATCTCAACTCTACATTTCAATCATTGAAACATTCTTCTATAATGTTATAATAGTCGTTAGACATAAAGAATCGACTATCATCATCAAAGCTATTTTCAAGATTGAAATGTCATCATGACTTTCGTCACGGGTAAAGATGAAAATGGTTAAAGCAAAAGCTTACCAACACATATTTCGAGAAAAAGATAGGCGAGTAAACTCGGCTCGAAATAGCAAGTGTGTATGTATGAAAACTATCATACTTATACGACTTTTGTCTCAAGAGTAGGAGATAGAGTAGATAGACTATTGAGTGACAGATGAGTTCAAGTCTCCACATACCTTTTGGTCGGATGAAGTTCCACTGGTTCCTTGAGTGGTTCTTCGTCTTCGTAAGATAATCGTCATGGAGTCTGGAGCTCAACTATTCCTAATTATACTAGACCGAGACTTAGTCATAAGTATACTAGAAATCAAGACATATAGTTTTGATCACTAACATTGACAAACATGCTTGAGATAGAAACGCGTGCAAGTTCGACCGAGCAATGCTCTAACAATCCCCCCCTTTGTCAATTTTAGTGACAAAACTATCAATACATATGGATTACAAAATAGATAAAACCTTTGTAGCTTCTCGTCCACATGCTTGATCTCCTTGGTGTTTCAACATTACTCGAAAACTTCGTCTTTTCCAAGTACTCCCATGATTCCATAGATGTTCAATTCAGTATCATAGTTGTTGAAGTTCCGTAGCCATAACAATGAGATAACAAAAGCTCTCGATCATTGTTATACAGTGTCATAGTATTATTACACAGCATCAAAGTTCTTATATCACAACTTCGAAAACAATACTATGGTGATATGTATCACTCCCCCTTAGTCAATACTTTCGTCTCAACATGAAAACCACTCCCCCTTACATAATGACCCGTAAAACACGTAAATCATATGTATTTGTAGTGTGAACTACATATTAATTCTCCCCCTTTTTTGTCAATAAAATTGGCAAAGGTACGAAAACGGGATCCTAATGAAATTTCCACGAAGACGCTTCAAGACCAAAGAAAAGTACATATCAACTTATTTAGATGCAATCATAGAGCCGAAGCTAAATGCATTCATCAAGGAGTTTATAAAGATACAAGATAACCCCTAAATAATTCCACATCCGGACTCCCCACAAAGATATAAAAATTAAGCGCAAGTTCAAATGAACTCTCCCCATTTGATGTCATTCCCGAGAGAACAACAAGAGCGACCTTACTTTTAAAAGAAAAGAAGGATTTTATTGGACACCGGAAAACCATAATGAAATGATTTTCTATATCCAAAATTCTCAGTTAAACTAACCACAAGTAAACCCATGATCAATTTAATCGGAATACACAATCAAATTAAACACAAAAGTGATCAATTTAATTGAATATGCTCGACATAAGAGAACTTACGGAGCTACGACTATGTTAACCATAAAAGAATGATAAACTCAATCGTTTTATGATCAACACAAGAAAACCTTATGGAGCATTGCAGTATACACATAAAATATGGATCAGAGAAAGATCAATATTGCGGCATATACAAAGATTCATTCTATTTTCATCACTATTTGCATAACGACATATAATAGACATAATCTTTGTAAACAAAATATTTTAACCTATCTTCCATCAATAATTGACATAATAGGCTTAACTTTTTTTGTCAAAAGTTCATCGATCTTGTGTCAATACATGCATATCGACATATAACCGAGATAACTTTTGATAGTATATGGGACAATAATAGTTCACGGACGCAAACACACATATCCCATAACATATTGTAATATATAAAACCATAAAAATTAAAATTGCAATCATCATCTTCCAAAACAACTTTAGAATTTAAATAAATAAATCTAAAAAAGAACATGAAGATGAAAACGTTGAACATAGCTATGTGTACTCACAATAATGGCTATTCCAAACTCTAGTTATTCTTCTAAACAAAATATGAGTCACTGATATCCTTGATTTTCTTGACCGTAGAGACGCCATGTTCATGAGTTAGAACATTAGTTTTTCGGTCAACAATGCGAGCAAGATGCCTGGCTTTGACGCAATCAAGGATGACCTTCTTCTGGTTTTTGATCAAGATGTTTTGATTTTTAAGGATTTTTGCTTGTCCATCAATGAATTGATTTATCTGCAAATTGAAGGTTAGCAAGCTCGTTCTTAACCTCAGTCTGGGCGAAGATTAAATCCTTGACAGATTCTCCTATCCAAGAGCTATACTCTTTTCTTTCAAGCATCTTTTTCAGAATCAGATCTTGAGTTGAATCACATCCTTTGAAGTCTTCTTCGATCTCAATGTTTACTTCTTTTTGAGGTTCAACAGAGGTTCCCATAGACAATATTTTTCTGGGAACAGGGTAAACACATACAAGGTATATATATGTTGTCAATCAAGGGAGACACTCTTGATAGAAACCATAGATTTCCTTAGGGAAGACTTGGACGTTCGTGGACCTGGAGAATATATTAGAAACAAGAAGGACCCAAAAGGAAATACAAGTTATTTCTCAAAATGTCTCTTTTGAACAAGGCTCAATATCTAGAAAGTTAGATAGAGCAAAAGAGATACATTAGATACAAAGAAAGTATAGGAAAACTCAACTTGTAAAACAGACATCAACAGAATGGATGATATTCGTCCTTAAGACTTGAGCATCTCATAAACAGACATCCTTGTGACTCTCAAGTTAGACACAAGGATTTGAATACCTACAATTAGGTAATAGGATGAGACATGATCCCACCATGAGTGTTTAAAGATATAGGGATATCACCAGTTAGTCTGTTTTTTGTATTCCTTTTCTCTCTTTGACTATTTTTAACTCCATAGGAGTTTCTTACAGTCCTTTGAGAGAATCCATTAAATGGAACCTTTTGATGACTAAGTCTAGGACCTATAGAAATTGGTTCTAGGGGATTAACTGAGATAGGTCTCCACCATCTAGACTTAGATATACCAGTTTTATTCTCATAGACACTGGGAAGTTGTGTTCTTGTGATGTAGTTTGCACCATGAGTAAAAACACGATTCCCGTAAAGATTTTGAAAAGAGTGATCTTTAAAAATCTTTTTATGAGAATTCAGGTTTTCTGTGGGAGTGAGATCCATTGCTGATGCCGCCAGATGACTAACCCGGTTGACGGTAAATAGAAGAAGATTTTGAAGATCGGAGATCTATTTCTTCCTAGCAAAACAATGTTTAGCACTATGATTCCTGTTCCCACAGAAGGAACAATTGCGTGGAAGAGAATTGTTGAAGGATATCTGATTCAAACCCATGTCCCGTTTGGAAGTTTGCCATTTATATTTTGCAGGGACTTCCTTTGGTGAGTTTTTCTACATGTCAGGTAACTCAGCATGTGACACAGAAGAATTTCTCATTACAGTGTTTTCCTTAGTTAAGGAAACAGACTGTTTTTGGGATAGGTGAAGGGATGCAGCAATATTCTCTGTTTCAACACGAAGTTTGTTCATATCAGAGAAGTGTGTCTCAATCAAACGTTTTTCTCTACTTGTTCCCTCTCTAACAATATTCTCAAGGATACTAATGTTTTCTTGTTGTAGCATATTCTCCTGAGTGAGTTTTTTAATATTGTTAGAAAAGGACTCAATAATCTTATAGAGTTCACGTTCCCGACTAAGAGAATTCTCAAATTCATCCAAGAGTTGAGAATGATTATGAAAATCAATTGTCTCAGTTGGATTTTCTTTAGTTCTGGTGATATTTCACTCTTCCTCTGACACTTTGTCAATTGTCTTGTTTCTTTCTCTGGATTCGGAAGAATCAACTAAGGAATTATCCTTTGAGGAAAAACCAAGACACTTGACATAGTCAAAAGTATGGAAGACATAGACTATGCGTAGATAGGAGATACTACTATGTCCACATAATTAGATTGCTACAAACACAGACTTTTGAGGTCTTGAACGTGTTTGCCTGCTCTGATACTAATTGAAAAAGCGGGGGTCTAACAAACCATACCCAATATTTCGATTAGCAATCTGTATGAACTAACTCCAATATACTTTCTAGAGAATCAACTAGACAGTCAGACTCAATCTAGAGAAAAGTATATCGAGGAGTTAATATCTCTCTCTTGATTTGATTTTACTCAAGCAAATAGAAATCTGCGAGTCTTTATCAAATACAAGGATAATAAACTTGGATGGTACCAAAGACCAATATCCAAGGATCAATCAATTTCCAATCAACACCCAAAGGTTGGATTTCACAATTGATCGATACAAACGCACAACCTGTGATATTTCAATTATATAACAAAATATAATGCGGAATAGAAATAACACAGACACCATAAATTTTATTAACGAGGAAACCGCAAATATAGAAAAACCTCGGGACCTAGTCCAGATTGAACACCATACTGTATTAAGCCGCTACAGACACTAGCCTACTACAAACTAACTTCGGTCTGGACTGTAGTTGAATCCTAATCAATATCACACTGATTCAAGGTACATTTGCCCTCCTTACGTCTCTGATCCCAGCATGATACTACGCACTTGATTCCCTTAGTTGATCTCACCCACAACCAAGAGTTGCTACGACCCAAAGTCGAAGACTTTAATAAACAAATCTGTATCACACAGAAAAGTCGACGATGATAGATAAATCTGTCTCCCACAGATAAACCTAAAAGTTTTGTTCCGTCTTTTGATAAAATCAAGGTGGACAAGAACCAATCGATAACCCGGACTTATATTCCCAAAGAACATCCTAGAATTATCAATCACCTCACAATAATCTAAATCGTATGGTAGCGAAACTAGATATTGCGGAATCACAAACGATGAGACGAAGATATTTGTGATTTCTTTTTATCTTGCCCTATCGGAGATATAATCTGAAGCCAATCTTACAATTGAACTCCTACGATAGAAAATGGCAAGATCAGATTGCTCAATTACAAGAGAAGTAGTTTCGTCTGGCTTCACAATCCCAATGAAGTCTTCAAGTCGTTAACCGACAGGGTCTCGATAAGAAGCCTACGGTTAAAGGAGAATCGACTCTAACAAACCAACTAGTATCACAAAGGAGGTGTGGGGATTAGTTTTTCCAATTGCTAGATATCTCCTTTATATAGTTTTCAAATTGCAATCCAAGTTACCTTAGTAAGAAAGCATTCAATATTCACCGTTAGATGAAAAAACTAATTTATCCAAGATAATATCTTTCAACCGTTAGATCGAAACTTAGCTTGTCACACACAAATAAAATGTATTCATGTAGGTTTGAGTGACCGTACCTAAACGTGTACACTTAGTTGGTTTTCAAATCAGGGTTTGCAATCCAAGTTACCTTGGTAACAAAGCATTCAATATTCACTGTTAGATGAAAAACCTGATTTATCCAAGCTAATATCTTTTAATCGTTAGATAGAAACTTAGCTTGCCACATACAAATGAAATGTATTCATTTAGTTTTGAGTGACCGTACCTAAACGTGTACACTTAGTTGGTTCACAAATAGTTAACCAATGGTTAGCCATATGAGCACTTTCATATTAACCGTATTCATGTTTTTCATAACTAGTTCAAATGACTCATAAGAACTAGTTCAAGAGTTGTTCAATTGCTTAGATATTTATACATAGATACAATTGAAACAAAATCGGTTTGATTCATTTGTATCAATTCATGAACAATATAGCCACGGTTTGCAAAGATTGCATTCCTTATTGATTTATTGTTTAAGTTCATGAAACTACCGATTTGAGAAATATAAGCAGCTTGGGTACGCGTATGGGTATGCGTACCTTAGCTACCGGATTTGAGTTGGCTTTTGGTTTCCAAACTCAGCAGAATTTTTCGGGTAGAAAAGTTCCGCCAGTACGCGTACCTAAGGTGACTGGTTCATGAGTTTGTAAACTCCAAACTCAGCAGAATTTTTCAGGAGGAAAAGTTCCGCCAGTACGCGTACCTAACCCGTCTCCTTCATCAATATCGTATGCACACATATGCACACACTTGGTTTCCGGTACATGGATTTATACACTAATGTGCGAACACACTATATATGCTTATATCCATAGTTGGTTACATAATCTTAACTCTACATTTCAATCATTGAAACATTCTTCTATAATGTTATAATAGTCGTTAGACATAAAGAATCGACTATCGTCATCAAAGGTATTTTCAAGATTGAAATGTCATCATGACTTTCGTCACGGGTAAAGATGAAAATTGTTAAAACAAAATCTTACCAACACATATTTCGAGAAAAAGATAGGCGAGTAAACTCAACTCGAAATAGCAAATGTGTATGTATGGAAACTATCATACTTATACGACTTTTGTCTCAAGAGTAGGAGATAGAGTAGATAGACTTTTGAGTGACAGACGAGTTCAAGTCTCCACATACCTTTTGGTCGGATGAAGTTCCACTGGTTCCTTGAGTAGTTCTTCGTCTTTGTAAGATAATCGCCATGGAGTATGGAGCTCAACTATTCCTAACTATCCTAGACCGAGACTTAGTCATAAGTATATTAGAAATCAAGACATATAGTTTTGATCACTAACATTGACAAACATGCTTGAGATAGCAGCGCATGCGAGTTCGACCGAGAAATGCTCTAACAAGTCTGATTGTCTAGTTGATTCTTAAAAGTATATTCGAGTTAGTCCATACAGATTGCTAAGCGAAATATTGGGTGTGGTTGTTAGACCCCCGCTTTTTCAATTGGTATCAAAGCAGGAAAACACGTTTAAAGACCTTATAAGTCTGTGTTTGTAGCAATCTGACTATATGGACGGTAGTAATATCTCCGAAAAACGCATCACCAGAAATAAAAGCTCTGTCTAGACAGTATCTATCAAAGATAAAGATTCGTCAATGTCAAATATAGAAGAACCTAGTGTTCTGAAGAGACAGACAGACACTGACTTGTGTTATTCCGATTACCCTTCAAAAAAGTCTATCTCCGTTGACGAAAGGGATACAGCTGGAGAGAGTGAACTGATTCTAAATCTTGTTAGAATCCAAGTTGATAGATTTGATCGGTTGAAAAACAATGTCAATGTTCTTCTCGGTATAGTAAGAGACTGTGATTCCAAAAACGCTGAAGATCAGTCTTCACGTACCCTACTTGAGGAAAGTCTCAAAAAGGATGCTTTGGAAATTGAACATCGCCTGAATAAACTCTCGATTCAAGGATGTTCCAAAAAGTCCTCTATACCATCTACTTTTATTGCAACTGAGAAAGTTCCAGTTTCAGAAGTAAAATCGGAATTCCTTCCTATTGGAAAAGATGTGCATGTAATCTCTACTGATCAAGGATGTATCACATCACATGGGAGGAAGAAATCTTCAAACGATGATGTTAAGACGGAACTTTCTAATCACCCTCATGATCAGAAAGTATGTCTCTTTTGTGATTCAAAAGGGCATGTTAAGCAAAAGAGAAACTCTAGGTTGAATAACTTTGACTTCAACACACCTTAGACTTAATCCTCAAAGGTGTAACTGACATTCGTATGTCTAACAAATGTCTTTAGTACTTACCTTGTGTATTCCACCAGGAAAGTCAGTTCTATGAGTTCCTCAAATGCTCATAAGCATAACAAACGACTCAACAAAAATTGTCTAAGAGGAGTTCTTGAATTCACCTCTGTCAAGAAGGGAGATTGTAGATGGGGCAAAACGATTTGCTGGTTTTTACGGAATTGAGGAGACGACCGTGCGGAGGATACTCCTTGAACCGAGCGAAATGTTCAACCTCACACATATGCACTGCATGAAGGGTGTGATTTGAATTCGAGAGATCAATCTGTAGTACCTCGGCCTAAACCAAGACAATGGTCGTTCCAGAGTAAATTCGATCACAATAGAGGATGGGTCGATCTGTAGGAGGGAAGCTGAGAAATGTGTGGAATCGATGGTAATCAAAGATTGTAGGTGTGTTGTGTATTCTGAATGATTGAATCTCTGTTGAGAGTAATTGCTCAGATCATGAGTTGTTAATCTTTTATTGTCTGTTGGACGTGAGATTCCCCTTGTTTTCAATCATGATTCAGAGACTTATTTATATTGCTGGAATTGTAGACACCATGATCCCATGAAGTGTAACAGTTGATGGAATCAAAGAGTGGGGAAATGGAAATCGTGTTTGAAACCAGTTGCTCATCGTGCGGAGACTTGGTCGATTTTCCATCCACTACTTTGTTAACTCCTTCAACTGATTGCACGACTTGCTCACATTCCATCGTGTGTATGAACACACATGCCGTAGACCGCCAGACCAAAACCCTAGTTAATATCCCCCCATGTGACACGATTGACGTCTCGTGGTGTAATTAGTCAGTTGTTGACTTCATGACTTCATGGGACGATGAGTCCATGTATTTGCTGAGTTGAACATGATTTTGCAAAATTTTTATGAGACCCATGAATTGAACGTCTGTTGAGATAGAGGTATAATTCTCACGTTGATAGTTGAGGCGAGCAAGTATTGCTCATTCGATAAATTGTTAAATATTGAGGGTTGAACCAATATTCCTTGGTTTGAGCAAATGTTGCTCGTCTGATGAATTATTGGTGGCGTGACCAAAATAAAACATTAATTAGAATAGTGATAGTTGAACCGAGTATAATAAAATGATGATCATGAGATCTTCGCAAAATTATTAGCGTTCGAATATGGAATTATGATCCTTGGACTCAGAAACCCTAATTTGATCAATTGATGACCAATTTGATGGTTTATTGAAAATTCAACCATGGAATGAAGGAGGGACCGGATACATGGGATCAGGGATAGACCATGTAGCGCTCGCATGCTCGAGTGAGCAAATACCAAGATCTCTTGAAGAGTTGGTGAAAGAATGATCAAATGCTGGTTCAATCATTCCTCATATAATGCTCGTCTGAGCCTTAGGTGATAAAACCTAATTAATTATGAAGAGGTGAGGGACCGACCAAGAGGTCATGAAACCGTCCCTGGATGGTCACGGGATCGAATGACGATCACTCTATGAAAATTCCAAAATTATTTGGAGGAGTTTTGGACCTAATACGTGCAATTAGGTCAAATCATGAAAAAACGTGGGACCGGCTCCTTGCGAGACAAAGAGACAACCTTGGTCGGTCAAGGTAACATGCTCACATCGCCAAAACGTTTGTGTCTTAGTCCTGAGAATTTTGATATTTTCTGGCGTGCGTTTGAGCAACCATTTGAGAAAATATGACAAAATCAGGGTTTTGCTGAAACTGAGGAAACTTTATGAAATGAAGGGAAATAATTATAAAATGAAGGAATGATGAGGCGTGGGACCGCTGAGGCCAAGGCATGGTTGGCCGGCCAGTGACCACGGTCCCATGGTGCCTTTTCCTCATTTTGTATTATTTTTCATGATTTTATGAAAATATCATGAAATCAAGGAGTTTGTTGAAATTAAGGAGTTTCCTTGAAGTGAAGGAGTTTCCATGGGATCAAGGAAACAAATAATCTTAAAATAATAAAATAAGAGCGTGTGGGACCGACTTTGAGCATGGTCGGCCGGCTGGGGCCCGGTCCCGTGCGTTTCCCTAATTTTATGTAATTTTTCATGATTATTTCCATGATTTGAAATAATTTTCATAATTTGAGAGAAATACCATGAAATCAAGGAATTTCATGGGATCAAGGAAACTTTAAATAATAATAATAAAATAAAGGGACGTGTGGGACCGGGTAGGGCATGGCCGGCCAGCTGGGGCCCGGTCCCACGAGTTTCCATTATTTTATATTATATTTTTCATGGTTTTATGAAAATACCATGAGATTAAGGAGTTTTCATGAGATTAGGGAAATATTAATAAAATAATAAGGAACCATGAGGTGTGGGGCCGGCCGAGATCAAGGCATGGCCGGTTGGCCAATAAACACGGCCCCATGACATTTTTTCCAATTTTATATTATTTCCTTGGTGCGAAGGAAACACCATGAAACTGAGGAGTTTCCTCAAAACGAAGGATATTTGTTCAAATGAAAGAATTTTTATAAGATCAACAAAAATAACAAAAATATGATAAAATATAAAAATGGCATGGGACTAGCCATGGCACGGCCGGCCGGCCAGTGGGGCCAGTCCCTCAGCACCTTGGTCAATATTTTATTATTTATTATTTTCTTTCCTATTTTGCATAGGTTCATCGTTTCGTCGTATTTTGAAATACTCGTTCGTGCGTTCAGGTGATTGTTAGTGCATCATCGTCGAGTACACTTGCACCTTTTGAGTCGAGGCTTACTCGAAGGTAACTCAGACGCCTGTATGTTGAATATTTATTACTAACCCATGGAATTCTGCTGGGAAGAACCATAAATTGAAGTAACGAAATATTACGAAAATATTTGAATATTTTCAAAAATTCAGTGGATGAATCCAAGAATTTGGGAATAAGTAATTGATGGCTCTATACTAGTACGATCGTCTAGGAGCATTAATTATTCTGAGCGACATGAGCTAGTTGAAGCGTCATATCCTTTATATAGTCAGGGAAAACTGTTGTTTGTATCCCGAAGACGTTATTGCTCTATACTAGCAGGCAAGCTGTCTAGGAGCCGTCTAATCTCGTGATTCTATATAGAATTAATTACTGAAGTGTTCAGTATTCATGAGATACGTCGTTTCCTAGCCGAGAGACTACATATCTGCATGTACTCTGAGAGACAGTATTCTCAGTCAGAGATTCGATGAGAGACCCATGTCTCGATACTCGTGTCTGATTGCGAGATCAGAAGTTCGATAGTTATGGGTTTACGATTTTAGCCTTTGTCGAAAATCCACCATCTACATTAAGTCCCCTGCTTAGTGACGAACAGTCGTGTTCCTCAGTCAGCATTAAATGGTGATTTTCCGGTTATAACAATATAAGTAATTGAACTTAGTCATAAGTTAAAACGTTACCGGATTTTGATAGTACGAGCAAACCACGACTTGAATGAAGATCCCAGTGGCATGATAGAGCATCGTTCGATGAGCATAAATTGGTGTTGAACCGCTGATTTGGACGACGGGACCTTGGTTGTTTAGGATTCGCGGGCCGGGCCAATAAGGAAATCATTGTGAATTAGGTTTTGGAAATAAAATTTGATATAAAAAGGAATTAATCCCCCCCCCCTTTTTTTTTACTTCACCTAAACCGACCACCACCTTCATCACGCCTTCATCGCCTTCATGCCATGGAGGAAGAAAATTTTCGCCGGAGTCTCCAGCGCCGCCGATCGTTGCCGCCACCGGCCGTCGCCGACCAGGTACGGATTTTTTTTTTTTTTTTGAAGTTCGTATGAGTTCCATGAAGTGATCATGATTGGGTTATATATACATGTGCATATATATGAGTGTGAGTTTTGTTGAAAAACCCCTTTTTCTTTGAAAACGTATGTTCGTTTGATCGTTAGTTTGAGGAACTAATAAAAATCCCTGATTTAGGAGAGATATTTTTTATACATAGACCTAGGTCCAGTGATAAAACTTTGTTTATGAGCTTTCATGAAAACCAAGGTTTTATCATAAAAGGAGTGAACTTTCACTAAACCGAAATAAACCCTCGTTTTAAAGAATGACGATTGCACGAAGGAAAAAAAGTTTTTTTTTTTTTTATATATAGACTTGTGTCCAGTGATAAAATTTTGTTTATGATCTTCCATGGAAATCAAAACTTTATCTTATAAGGTGTGAGCTTTCACAAAAATTTAAATAAACCTTCGTTTTAAAGACGAACGATGATACGAAGGAAAAGATTTTTTTTATATATATAAGATCATGATCTATCTACGAAAAATATCTTTACCATTACCTTAGAGGATGTGGCTGCTTTGATGCATCTCCCAATCACAGGCAATCTCCCTGGGGATCTTTCAGATGAGGAGACTGCAGTTTCTAACATCTTGACAGCTGCAATGGAGGAAGTGAATAAGGCGTCTGGCAGTAAAGGATGCTATGCTCACTGGTTAACACGCTGCTGGCCAAAAGACGAGGTTTCTGATAGTCCCATCGATGGTATGTTACCCATTGCTGCTTTCTTATGTTTATGGCTGTCCAGAGACATATTTGAAGACAGTGGAAACTTGTTGAAGCCCTTCGTGATCCCCTTTGCTATCAAGATGGCTCAAGGTGAGTAACTTCCGATAGGTAGCTTATTCCTGGGTTCTTTGTATTCTAACTTGGACTCCTTGATAATAGACTTCAGTGTGTCGAATGACTTTATGAAGATTGAGTGCTATACCAACATGAAGTTTCTTCAAGATTTGATGTGGGAACACTTCAAGAACTATGCACCTATTCCACGTAATATTTTGCAAGGACCAAATGTTGATGCTCGTCACATCTTCTCTGAGAAAGATAATGCCAGGATCATGCGCTGGTCTACAAAGCATCCCCAGTCTAAAGCACGCCTCATTGATGTTTAGATGATGAATCTGAGTTCAACTTCCGCCAGTGGGTGTCAGTTCCTGCTTATGTTTCTCAGTCGACAACTTTCAATACTGGAGAGTGTGTGGTTATAACGTCTGGTGCGAATCTGAATGATGGCGAGAGATCTTTCATGTTGAGTTGCACCCCCGGTCATTTGCTATCGTCCATGTATGGAGAGTTTTCACTGGAGGAATATAACCTTGATAGGGTGGCTCGACATATGGGTGTGGATCAGTGTGTTCCAACTATACGGAGAAGGAAGCCATTGGTTGAGCAGCTTAGGACTCATTTGGACCATACTCATGTGGAAGGAAGTAATTACTGGTTTCCTTGCTCCGAGAGATTTGCGTATGTAACTCCAGGTTATGTAGACTTTTGGGATCAACAACTTGAGCGGTTGCATGAATTCGTGATGGTTGGTCAGCCTCCAGTGAAGGGTCCCCCTTCTACTGAGATGATTCCTGGTCGACCAAGATTGAAGTATCTCTCTGGTGATAAACGAAAATCGTCTCCGGGATGTTCTCAGGTATGTTTCTTCATATAATCTTCATGAAATTATGAGAACTGTATTCTAATTATGTTACTGAATTTTACCATAGGACGGTCGTAATGTAAGACCTCGAATTCGTGTAGATTTCTCAGAAACTGAAGCAATTGTTCACGGCGGAGAAGGAAGGAACAAAAGTTATAAGATGTTATCTAATACCGTAAAGTCCCCAGTTGGTTCTTTGGTGAGTTCTCAGTATTTCCCTTGTTGTGACTTTTTCTCGCCCGCATTATTAGGATCATGAAACCAATGTTGTTATTACATTGCAGAATTTTACTCCATCAAGTATCGACGGTCTTCGGTTTTCTGCTACTGAGCAAACAATTCCTGATTTGAACGATGAAGAAGAAGTCGTAAGTATTTCTTCGCATATTCAATTATGATGCTTTATAGATAAAATGTTGATTGTTGAGAATGTATCCAGGAGGATGTCTTCATGGAGACGAAGAGTGCTGATACCCGGCCATCCTCTGAGAATAGAGACGAAAGCACTTCCAAAGATTCGGAGCCGAATAGAAGTAATGAGCCTTTTGTCGTTAACACGTACAATCCCAATTCCTTGAATACTTCGGAGACCCCCCAAGTAAGTACATGTCTTGTATCCTCTTCATATAAGTATGAAAGTGCTGATTTATGAATGAATGAATGAGAATCCATGTGTATAAACGAAAAACTTAGTCGAAATTCGTCGTCAGAAAATTCAGAACTCAGTTTTTTTTAGATAAAACGCCGTAAAACCTTCATCTGGAGTCGGATTTTCGTGATCTGCTTATGCATATTCAAACCCGGAAAATTTCCAAGCTTTAGAAAGAAGCTTTTTAAGTTTTGAGCACGTTCAGGGCCTGAAAAATGCGGAACGGTAAACTTCCAGGAGACTTTCAGAACTTTTTCAGATGGTATGTTGCTCAATGTTTCGACCACATCTCCTTGCTTGTTCATCGGATTATCATGAAATGTTGACATGCTGTAGAGGACATCCATACAAAGAGAGTGGTATATAACCCATCCTCAGATTCCTTGTAGATTGCTCCCAGTTCTTATTTTAGTACAGAGCAGAGTACAGTTTTTCAGACGAGGTTACCGTAAAACGTATTTCATGACTTTCATGCTATTTGCTCGTGTCTTGGGTGTATAATGATTAACTTTGATGATGTTGCATTGCTTGTATATTGTATTTTATAATCTAACTTGGTTTCATGCTTAAATGACTCTAACCTCATGTAATCTTCGTATTAGGTGTCAAATACCGAAGTTGAGGATATTGAAACCAATGAGGATAACTCGAACTGCCATGGAGTTATTGATGAAGAGACAACCATCCCTGCACTTCAAGGCCATGAGAAGGTTGTCACTGAAGTTATGGAAACCCAGATTGTTGCTGCTTCAGTGATAGAAGAAACCGAAACACCAGTAGTGAATACTGAAGAAATTGTTGCCCCGATTGTAGAAGCTGCTCCAATAATTGAGAACCGTATAGTGATGCATGAATATCCAAGTGCAGGAGTTGATTTTGATCCTCCATTTGATGCTTCACTCCCGTATCATGAACTAGTTGGTGGATTCAGCGTTCCCATTGGATATGCAAGCTTGTACGAGAAAATATGGAAGAAGTTTGGTCATCTGATTGTTGACAGGGATCCTGGACGTGCTTATGATTTAACAATGCAAGTAGGTATTATCTTGTGTGTCGTAAGTGATATATGCACTAGGGTCAGAAATACTATGACTCCAGATATACTCTTTGATTGGTAGTTTAACTTGGAGAATTCAGAAAGACTTGGCTTCAATGTGAAGTGGCTTCGTAAGAAAATGAACGCTATCAAGGACTCATGTGAGAACAACATACCCTTTCCCAATGATGCTGTGATGGAGAAAAAAGACAAGATTGCCAGACTGGCTGAAGAGTTGAACAAGGAGAAGGCGGCTTTGCAGGTCTTGAAGGATGCAGAGGAGCGAAAATCCTTTTTTGCTGATTTTCTTTGATTTCCCTTTCATAATCTCTTGAACTTCTGAACTTCTGAGAGATGTGAGGTTTTTATTTGGGTTTTGATATTAGCTGGTTTTGGATTAGTAGATGGTTAAGGATTTTCTTTTGGATTTGATAGAGATTTTCTTTTAAGAAATATGAACTGAATTTTGATAAATTGCTGAATTCAAATACCGATTGCAAGTATTGAAAACGTTTTGGAGGAATTGAAATACAATGAAAGAAAATCCTAAATGCCAAATCCAGACGCCATGAATGCTCAAACGCCCAGTACCTCAAATGCCTAATAATTTCAGACGAACGCCTTAAGCCAATTCTCATGAATTACTGGCAGGGTTCTGCCATCTGTGTTGATTAATTTTTAGTATCCTTCGGTTATGGATTTAGCAACCATAAATGGTCCTTCCCAATTGGAGTTTTTTGCAGAGTGAAGACCGCGTTGAACTGCTTTGAGAACCAGGTCTTCTTCATGAAATTTGTTAGGTTTGGTCGACCGCGCCTTGAATATCTTCTGTTGATTCGGAATTCCTCGTGTGATGAGATTCCGTGGTTGTGGCACATATGGACACTCGTGCATAAAGGAGTATCCTTCATAATGTCTGTCATGCTTAGCCACATCCTCCGCAATGAATCTTTTGATTGGATGATCAACTTGAAGAGATTCTGGACCCAACCATTGGGTGAAATATTGCTGTGGCGAGATTATCCACATAAAGCATTTTGCAATTGCTAAATTGTTTATGGAGTGAAGCCCTTAGACCAAATAAGCATATTTGAAAACTGACGATATGGGCACATGAGAAGGAATAAGACTTTCCTGAGTGCGAAATCTCTTGATGAAAGCGTTTGGATGTTCCTCAGGCTTTTGTGTAAGTTCTGTCAAGGCTTTGACCTCCTCCAGATACTCGAATGGTAAGATATCTTCTTTTTCTTCTTCCGAGTCAGAGGTTTCTTCAGCAGAGAGATGTGTAATTGAAGGTGTCAGTGTCACCTTCCTATCATGAATCCATGTGCGTCCAAGAATCATATCATATCCTGGATCTTCTCGGATTATGTAAAACTTGGTCTCAGTGCAGACCAAATTTTCTTTGACTTTGAGGATGACGTGGCTATACACATCTATGGAAACTCCTTCTTGATCTCTGATTGCCATGGGGGCATGAGTAGCTTCCTGTCGAGTAATGCCAGCGGCTCTGAGAATTTTCAAAGGGATGATGTTGACGGCAGTGCCGACATCAACAAATGCTCTTTTGAACTCGTTTCCTTTGATGTGCACTGTGGTGAGAAATCCCCAGTCATACATTTCTTTGTTCGTTGCTGGAGGCTCAGTGAGTGTCTCTTGAATCAACAGACGCTTGCCTGACACGATGTGGTTTAATGCAGCAAACATGTCTTTCCTTTGAGATTTTGATAAATATAGAAATTCGCATACATGCTCAATTAAGGATTGAACTGCTTCTTTGACGGGAGGTTCAGAGATAGTAAAGGTTCTGACTGGAAGGGGGTTTCTGTGTACTCCTTCAGTCCCCAAGTTGAGTTCTCCCGATTCAACCTTTTCTTTAAATATGCGCTTCAAAGTTTTACAATCACTTGTGGGATGGCTGACAAATCTATGAAAGCGACAATACCGAGGATTTTCCATGGCCTCTTCAGTTGGTTCCTTCTTGACATACGTCAACTTGATTGCACCATATTGAATCCAAGCATCCATCAATTCGATAACTTCTTCAATGGAGCAATGGAAATCAGGTGCTTTTGGATCTTCCGTGTGTTGAGGAGGAGATTGCACGTTATCCTTCTTTTGCGCCTTTAAAGGGGTCGAGGAAATATGCTTACGCTGTGGTTCAGCTTTTCGTTTGCTCCCTTCCGCGATAGCATTTGTGGAAGGTTGAAGGTTGTATTGTTTGTTGATCAAACGTCTGCTGCTGCCTCTAGCCTCTCGTGGTTCTTCAGCTTTTGCAGCCTTAGTCCTTTCTAATAGAGCAGGTGCAGTGGTTTCCGACCTCTTGGATGCTTCATGGAGTTCTGAGAAAGTCTGAAACCTGAGATTCTCCAATAAAGCTCTGTAGACTGGAATAATTCCGTTGATGCATAAGTCCACAAGTTGTTGCTCTGTGACATTTGGATCACGGCAATCCAACGCTTAAACTCTGAACCTTTTCACATAATCGTTAGGATGTTCGTTGTTCTTTTGAAACATCCTTCCGAGATCAGAGAGGGTAATTTTCTCTGAAACAAAGAAATACTTCCTATAGAAAGCATTAACCATTTATCCCCAACTGTTGATAGTTCCTAGTGCGATGTTGTTGTACCAGGTGTATGCTCTGCCTTTCAAGGATTTTGAAAATTCTTTGAGGCGAACAACATGGTTATGCTCATGTTCACCCAAAGCTTCCAGGAACCGAGAAACATGTTCCCGAGCATTGTCGGTTCCGTCGTACAAAGTAAAGGTTGGAGAGATATAACCTTTTGGAAGAGGAATCTTTTGCGTAGCAGCAGGGTATGGAGGCTGGTGACGATGGACATGTGGGGTCTTGTCTTTTCCACGGTTCTCCGGGAGGCGTTCCAAATCTTCCCGAGTGATGAAGTTGGATGAATCCTTCGCTGAATCGTCCGCAGCTTTGCGGACTTCATCATCATATACTGTGTGAATCGGGATTACCTCAGGATCAGCGTCTAAGGATTTTTACTTCTCTTTTTCTTTTCCTTGGGTCTTCCCTGACATTGTATCAGTGAGAGCCTTCAGTTTATTAAATAGCTCCTTCTGTGATGTAGCCATATCGGTTTGATTCTTTGCAAGAGTCTCTTGCACTTTGATGAGATCAGCAATGGTAGGTGGTGGATTTCCTCTGACTTCCTAGGGGTGTCGTCCGAACAAAGGATGACCCTCCGTGTTGACGTGAGGAGGAGTAACATTACCACCGTCAGTGTTAGAGGCCGGAATCGTTCCCGGGATATCCTCGTTGTCGTTGGTGTTGTTGTTGCTAGTGCTAGCGCCGTTTGCGTTGGAACCTGTGACTAACCCAGACCTAAGACCATCCATCTTGTGGAGTTGTGAGATTGCAACCGAGAGAATGATCTCCCACTGTGGTCGCCAATATGTAAATGGGGCAAAACGATTTGCTGTTTTTTACGGAATTGAGGAGACGACCGTGCGGGGAGACTCCTTGAACCGAGCGAAATGTTCAACCTCACACAGATGCACTGCAAGAAGAGATTGCTTTGAATTCGAGAGATCAATATGTAGTACCCCGGCCTAAACCAAGACAATGGCCATTCTAGAGTAAATTCGGTCACAAGAGAGGGTGGGTCGATCTGTAGGAGAAAAGCTGAGAAATGTGTGGAATCGATGGTAATCAAAGATTGTAGGTATGTTGTATATTATGAATAAGATAAGTTCTGAATGATTGAATCTCTATTGAGATTAATTGCTCAGATGATGAGTTGTTAATCTCTTGTTGTCTGTTTGACGTGAGATTCCCCTTGTTTTCAATCATGATTCAGAGACTTATTTATATTGATGGAATTGTAGACACCATGATCCCATGAAGTGTGACAGTTGATGGAATCAAAGAGTGGGGAAATGGAAATCATGTTTGAAACCAGATGCTCATCGTGCGGAGACTTGGTCGATTTTACATCCACTACTTTGTTAACTCCTTCAACTGATTGCACGACTTGCTCACATTCCATCATGTGTATGAACACACGTGCCGTAGACCGCCAGATCAAAACCCTAGTTAATATCCCCCCATGTGACACGATTGACGTCTCGTGGTGTAATTAGTCAGTTGTTGACTTCATGACTTCATGGGACGATGAGTCCATGTATTTGCTGAGTTGAACATGATTTTGTAAAATGTTCTGAGACTCATGAATTGAACGTGTATATTGAGACAGAGGTATAATTCTCACGTTGATAGTTGAGACGAGCAAGTATTGATCATTCGATAAATTGTTGAATATTGAGGGTTGAACCAATATTCCTTGGTTTGAGCAAATATTGCTCATCTGAGCAAATGTTGCTCGTCTGATGAAATATTGGTAGTGTGACCAAAATAAAACATTAATTAGAATACTGATAGTTGAACCGAGTATAATAAAATGATGATCATGAGATCGTCGCAAAATTATTAGCGTTCGAATATGGAATTATGATCCTTGGACTCAGAAACCCTAATTTGATCAATTGATGACCAATTTGATGGTTTATTGAAAATTCAACCATGGAATGAAGGAGGGACCGGATACATGGGATCAGGGATCGACCATGTAGCGCCCGTATGCTCGAGTGAGCAAATACCAATATCTCTTGAAGAGTTGGTGAAAGAATGATCAAATGCTGGTTCAATCATTCCTCATATAATGCTCGTCTGAGCCTTAGGTGATAAAACCTAATTAATTATGAAGAGGTGAGGGACCGACCAAGGGGTCATGAAATCGTCCCTGGATGGTCACGGTATCGAATGACGATCACTCTATGAAAATTCCAAAATTATTTGGAGGAGTTTTGGACCTAATACGTGCAATTAGGTCAAATCATGAAAATACGTGGGACCAGCTCCTTGCGAGCCAAAGGGTCAACCTTGGTCGGTCAAGGTAACATGTTCACGTCGTCAAAATGTTTGTGTCTCAGCCCTGAGAATTTTGATATTTTCTGGCGTGCGTTTGAGCAACCATTTGAGAAAATATGACAAAATCAGGGTTTTGCTGAAACTGAGGAAACTTCATGAAATGAAGGAAAATAATTATAAAATGAAGGAATGATGAGGCGTGGGACCGCTGAGGCCAAGGCATGGTCGGTCGGCCAGTGACCACGGTCCCATGGTGCCTTTTCCTAATTTTATATTATTTTTCATGATTTTATGAAAATATCATGAAATCAAGGAGTTTGTTGAAATTAAGGAGTTTCCTTGAAGTGAAGGAGTTTCCATGGGATCAAGGGAACAAATAATATTAAAATAATAAAATAAGGGCGTGTGGGACCGGCTTTGAGCATGGTCGGCCGGCTGGGACCCGGTCTCGTGCGTTTCCCTAATTTTATGTAATTTTTCATGATTATTTCCATGATTTGAAAGAATTTTCCTAATTTGAGAGAAATACCATGAAATCAAGGAATTTCATGAGATCAAGGAAACTTAAAATAATAATAATAAAATAAAGGGACGTGCGGGACCGGCTAGGGCATGGCTGATAGACACATTTTTGTGTTTAATTGGATCTCAATACTATATATTGTTGGCACTCGAGTTTGTACTAATTTTGGTGTTTTATGTGTTTGTATGCACCTTTGCAAAATAAACATTTTTTGGAAAATTCGGCTCGAAAAGTTGGTAAAAGCCCCGGAGGACACGTGTTATTCGGAGTCTCACCGTTGGATAAGGGGCACCTCAATTATTAAGGGGCACCCCAGGTCACCCCAAAGGCAGCTGCTATTCGCACCCCAGTTCTGGTTAGGGGGGAGGACATCTTCTTCCCAAATTCAAAAACCAAAAATTGTCGAGAAAAAAATACTATCAACTGGTAGATGTTTTGTTGGAATTTTTGAACGTGTTCTAGGGCGATTCAATGGCTGATTTTTGGTAGGAAGTTGTGATATGTCCTAGCAAACACGTTTTGGGCTTTTGGTTCGATCAAATTTGGCCAGAATTAGCTGGATAATTCACGGAATGCAAAACAGGGAAACACGGGTTGAACACGGGATTGGAGAAGATTTGAGTGTGTTCTGCTCATGCATGAGGGCTCTAGCAACATTGTGGGTCGTGTGTAAACATTTCTAGAGTGACCAGGATGGAAATCTACGCGTGAGAAGCTAAATCAGGGAAGAAAATATTCCCAGAATATTTTTTCATCAAACCGAGTTAAGAGAGAATTATCTCG
This sequence comes from Papaver somniferum, assembly GCF_003573695.1. Classification (NCBI taxonomy): domain Eukaryota; kingdom Viridiplantae; phylum Streptophyta; class Magnoliopsida; order Ranunculales; family Papaveraceae; genus Papaver; species Papaver somniferum. Next base: position 171,969,255 of record NC_039358.1, read on the forward strand.
AGTTATAGCGAGACTTCTTGATCCTGTGGAGTATATATAGAGTGCTGGGGACTCATAGAAGAGGTGTCGAGAGTCTGGGGGGCTGAGGAGAGCCAGACAAGAAGAAATTTGAGTTTTCCCAAACTCGGTTTCTGCTGCTGCTGATGATGATGAACATGAAGAACACGAAGAACGGACCTGCACCAGCAGTCGTTTTTCTACAGTAATAACGACTCACATTTGTGGGTCGTACATCAGGCAGTCTTATTTGCCACAGCGTTTGCGACACAGCTGCAGCAGTCTTATTTTGTCACTGAGGGTCGTAGTTCTCTGGTTTTATTGTATTTCTCATATTCTCATCATTTGTAAACCATTTTTGAGCATCAATGAAATTCTTTGAGAGGTTTTCCAACATGATGAGCGGCTAATTCTCTCGTAACCAAAGCAATGGATGAAGCTATTCACACATGAACAATGGGTAACTATTTCATTTTCTCTAATATTTAATTATAATTCACTCAATCACTGCTTTGCAGAGTTCTTAAAAGTTTACATAATTTTCTTCATTAGTTGTGATTCAATTAGATAGGTTATGCTTTGGTTAGATAATCTATGCTTAAGGGATACAATTAATTTTTGAGAATATGTTTGATTATTTGTGGATTAAGAAATAAAGGATTAAAAGGATAATTAGAGTTATGAAATATTTGACATCATTCATGTGTAATAGTGGATTCTAGTGTCTTGGTTACCTCTCTCCCACTTTGTTAATATTTTTGTATATATAAATTTATTAAATCTAAAAATTTCATTTCCTTCACAAGTCTAAAACGAATCCTATTTACTACAACCCCATCAAAAATCTTAATCATTTTGGCGCCGCCGACGCGAATTTGTGCTTAGGTAGAATTTTTAGGTTTTTTTTTTATTTCATTTGTTCTTTTTACGTTTCTTTGGGTGTGTCTTTGTATTACAGGTTTGAAGTTGGATACTAAAGACTTGGAATCAAAGCTTAAAGCCAAAAGAGAAGGAAAAAGACAAAGCAAAAAGAAAAAAAGCGAAAGAAAAATTAAAAAAAAAAAGAGAGAATTTTTTTTTATTTTTTTTAGAGACCTTCCATTTTTTGTAATTATTTTTTTTTTCTTTTCTTTTGCACTTTATTTGGACTTTGGACTTGGACAATTATTTTTTTTAAACCCTAAGGAAGGGTACATTAAATATAAAACTGTTTGCAGGGAAGGACGACGATTACAATATCGTCTCGGCCCCTCGGGTTCGCACATGACATAGGAGTCGTGGCCCGAGTCGACTTCAGCGGTTCTTCGCCCGTCTAGTACGGGAGGTAAGCTTTCGAAACACCCGTGAATCCCCTGTCAGCGGGTTTATTGTATGCCTTAAGGTGAATATATGCTGAGGATTTGAATACGGTTGTTTTAATTTCCTAGTAAAGAGCAAGGCCTGGCCAAATTAAGATAAGGACTCGGATTTCATCACTGTTTCCTTCTTGCCCGCCTTAGGAAAACGAAACCAAACGCGAACCTAAGCTTAAAATTTTGACTAGAACGAGACCTATAGGGTAACGAGCTTAATAGGAAAGTCGTTCGAAAAATATTGGTTACTCTTTTAGCATACTTCTAAGTTCATGATGGTTTCTGTGAGTTGAATGCGTGACTGCGCCGCCTTGTGATAGCAGTGAGGCCTTGGGTATCAAAGCTCCACTGAGCTTCCCTCGCCTCAATTCAACTTACTTTGACTCAGATTGATTCTAGAGGGGTTTGCTTAAATTGTAACGAATTCCCTTTCGAAGGATTAGAAGCTGGTCTAGAAACAGTCTAAGTGGAGCCATCATGCTTGTTGTTTGCTAGATTTTATAGGTTTGATTTGGTCGAGTCAGCCTTGTTTGTGATTGTGTAGAATTCCCTTGCAATTAAGAATGTCGAACTGGTATGATAGAAGCAAATACAATGATTATCGACCTGAATTTGAATATGTACATCATCCTTTCTATGACCATGTTGGGAATAGTGGTTGGGAACGCCATCATTTGGAAGGATATGGGTCATACCCTGGTGAGCCCAATTACTATCCACACATGCATCAGTCTTACGAGCAAGAAGATTATAGTACTAGTTCTTCATCTCTAGAGGATACAATCAAACTATTGAAAAGTAGTCCTTTTTATGATCCCTCTGTTCCTATTCCTCCTTTAGAAGAGTCCCTCAGGGAGTTAGCTGAGTCGACGCGTAAGTTAGCTGAGATAAATAGTGTAATTCTAGACGAAAGAACTACAATAATGAGTGAACTTTCTATAGAGGAATCCCTCAAGCTGATGGCTGAGACGAACCAAAGACTTGCTCGAAATAATCTTACTTTCCAATATAGTGTTTCCAATAATACCCTTAAAAATGAGGATAGTTATTTTTATAATCAAGATGACAAGGTTAGAATTGGTAGCACTACTTGTTTTGATGAGGTTCGATCTTTTTCATGTTATTATGATGAGGATAGTGTTGATGGAGAATCATACTTATGTAGGAATAGTGATCAGGAAATGGTTACTCCAATTGAGCTTTACAATGATAATATTATTTCTAGTTCAAATCCAAATAATTTTAATAATTATTCACCTATTCAAAAGGACGAGGATTTGACTAGAGATACCCTCGTTTTAGACGATGTAGTATTTCCTGTTTACAAAGCCGATAATGATTCAGAGGAACGAGTTTATTCTGAGAATAATGTTTTAGAGTCTAGCGATTTAGAAACAATAGTCTTAGACGAAGAAGATGAACTCGTAGATATGAGTGAGGATGAACTTGACTTAGAACAATCAATTGACCATTTCCAGGAATCTGATGACCTAGAAATTAGGGAATTTATGACTAGTCTTTCTAGAGACACAGAAAACTCTAAGTTTGGGGGGTGATTATCATTCTCCATGTGCTTTAACTCTTAGAAAGTTCCCTCGTGTAGGACTTGACATTTATGCCTCAACTATATTACAAGATTATCTTCATACATGTTTTCCCGAACCTAATGATGTCCATAGAGAAGCTCAGTTGTTAGAAACCCATCCTCTGGTTGATATGGTTAACCCAGGCTATGATACCAAGATTGACTTTGTTTTCCCACCAAAAACTTTTCTTCCAATTGTGGGAACGTATGATTTTCAGATGTGTCGGATATTAAGTTTTGAGACTAAACCTAATTACTTTAGGATATTAGGGTCGACAAATTTTCTTAAGAATGACCATTATTATGGTCAACTTTGTGAGTCTAATCTAATTGACTCAGAGGATCCCCAATTATTCAGGTTGTTTTTATGTGCTTCTAAGTTCTTAGTTGAGTTTTTCCAGACTCTAATACCTGAACCGGATCTTAGCTTTGAGGAAATCCAACCGATGAAAACCTTTTATTTAGACCCTTTTATAGAGCCTGAACCTGAACCAAAACTAGATGTAGTTGTCTTAAGCAAGGGTATGTTCGGTATCTTCTTGGTCTGTTGCAGTTTCCTCTTCTTGTGGGTAACACTTTTTGATCCAGATGACCCACAGTTATTCCGGCTACTACTATATGATTCTAAGTGGTGACTAATCCTTGCTTAGTCTGGCTGAAGACTTTAAACTTAGCACTTCTTGGGAGGTAACCCAATATTCATGCGACATGGTAATATCTTTCCTTATCTCTTTTGCTTCATTGGTAACAGTTTCTCCTTGTTCATGCTTTTAATTTTATCTTTAAAACATCGAGGACAATGTTAGATTTAAGTTTGGGGGTATGGGAGAAACTTTTTAGTTGCACTTTTGAAACTTCTAGCGTCACATGGTATCCGGTTAGCTAAGTTTACATACTGTTTCTCACCGAAAAGATAGAAATTGGAATGCTAGAGATAACAACTTATTCAGACATTAGAGAAAAAGACATTGAGATCCTTGAAATTCAGGAGAGAACTTGTTCCTTTTAGAGGGTAACCGTGATGGACCTAACCATACATGATGGAAAGGCAAGTAGGTCAGGGAAATGCCAGAAAGACAAAGCAACCTCACAATGTAGTCTTAGTTACTGGATTGCGACTCTCTCTCAGTAGAAACTTATCATCATCAACAAGCGGAGCGACATCAAAATCTATGAAGAAAGTTGAAGACGTTTTAGGTTTAGAAGCAACAATAGAAGAGAATAATTCAAAAATCAAAGTTGAAGTTATAAGAGCAAATGATATAAGTTGTTAGAATCCATGATACCAAGACATCACAAGTTGCGAAGATCCAAGTTTTGAAAGTCCTTCTCTCATGGCCATGTAAATTTTTGTCTTGTAATTTTTTGTTTTCAAAGAAAAAATGAAAAAAAAAATGTGAAAAATGAAAAAAAAAAAAAAAACATCATTACGTTCTTTTTGTTCAATAAGGCCATAGGGAAGAAGAAATTTATAAGTCAAGCAAGAAATCGAAGAGAAGAGTTAATTTTCAAGGTTTTATGAGGTTCGAGAGTTTATCATCAACAGTTGAAGACCGAAGAAGGCGCTGTTTCTACTGAGCACTGTGAGAGAGTCGAAGAAAGATGCATTTTGGTTGCTTTGTTAGTCTGCTTTCAATCTGGCACAAAATCTTTCTAGCACTGGTTTAACTCATCACACGTAATTAGTCCAACTGTGTAGCAGATGTCCCTCTCATTTTTATCTCTCTCCTAATCTTATCCAGCTGTAAAGCAGCGGACGCATCTTACAATGTTTATCTAGCTGTGTAGCGGATATCTCTTTATCTAGCAGTCGTGTGGATGTGTCTCCCCTTTTCTTCAGTCAGCTTTAGAGCTGACACCTTTAATTTCTCTGGCATTCTACTTACTTGGAGATAGGTTGAGAATATGTATGTCCTCATAGCTCTTTGGATACTTGTGACCAATTAGGAGAAATGGTTTTGTGGGTACACCTCTGGTAAACCCTCCGGAGACAACACTCCGCCGCTAGGGCCACCTAGCGGTTTAACGGCCTGCTGCACGTGCTAAGTGTAGTCTTTTTATCTTTTCAAAAATAAATTTTGCTCGAGGACTAGCAAATAATAAGTTTGGGGGTATTTGATAGACACATTTTTGTGTTTAATTTGATATCAATACTATATATTGTTGGCACTCGAGTTTGTACTAATTTTGGTGTTTTATGTGTTTGTAGGCACCTTTGGAAAATAAACATTTTTTGGAAAATTCGGCTCGAAAAGTTGGTAAAAGCCCCGGAGGACACGTGTTATTCGGACTCTCACCGTTGGATAAGGGGCACCTATATTACTAAGGGGCACCCCAGATCACCTCAAAGGAAGCTGCTATTCGCACCCCAATTCTGGTTAGGGGGGAGGACATCTTCTTCCCAAATTCAAAAACCAAAAATTGGCGGGAAAAAAATACTATCAACTGGCAGATGTTTTGTTGGAATTTTTGAACGTGTTCTAGGGCGATTCAATGGCTGATTTTTGGTATGAAGTTGTGATATGTCCTATCAAACACGTTTTGGGCTTTTGGTTCGATCAAATTTGGCCAGAATTAGCTGTATAATTCACGGAATGCAAAGCAGGGGAACACGGGTTGAACACGGGATTGGAGAAGATTTGAGCGTGTTCTGCTCATGCATGAGGGCTCTAGCAACATTGTGGGTCGTGTGTAAACATTTATAGAGTGACCAGGATGGAAATCTACGCGTGAGAAGCTAAATCAGGGAAGAAAATATTCCCAGAATATTTTTCCATCAAACCGAGTTAAGAGAGAATTATCTCGAGTTATAGCGAGACTTCTTGATCCTGTGGAGTATATATAGAGTGCTGGGGACTGATAGAAGAGGTGTCGAGAGTCTGGGGGGCTGAGGAGAGCCAGAGAAGAAGAAATTCGAGTTTTCCCAAACTCGGTTTCTGCTGCTGCTGCTGCTGATGAACATGAAGAACACGAAGAACGGACCTGTACCAGCAGTCGTTTTTCTACAGTAAGAACGACTCACACTTGTGGGTCGTACATCAGGCAGTCTTATTTGCCACAGCGTTTGCGACACAGCTGCAACAGTCTTATTTTGTCACTGAGGGTCGTAGTTCTCTGGTTTTATTGTATTTTCTCATATTCTCATCATTTGTAAACCATTTTTGAGCATCAATGAAATTCTTTGAGAGGTTTTCCAACATGATGAGCGGCTAATTCTCTCGTAACCAAAGCAATGGATGAAGCTATTCACACATGAACAATGGGTAACTATTTCATTTTCTCTAATATTTAATTATAATTCAGTCAATCACTGCTTTTGCAGAGTTCTTAAAAGTTTACATAATTTTCTTCATTAGTTGTGATTCAATTAGATAGGTTATGCTTTGGTTAGATAATCTATGCTTAAGGGATACAATTAATTTTTGAGAATATTTTTGATTATTTGTGGATTAAGAAATAAAGGATTAAAAGGATAATTAGAGTTATGAAATATTTGACATCATTCATGTGTAATAGTGGATTCTAGTGTCTTGGTTACCTCTCTCCCACTTTGTTAATATTTTTGTATATATAATTTTATTAAATCTAAAAATTCCATTTCCTTCACAAGTCTAAAACGAATCCTATTTACAACAACCCCATCAAAAATCTTAATCAATGGCCGGCCGGCTGGGGCCGGTCCCACGAGTTTTCCTAATTTTATATTATACTTTTCATGGTTTTATGAAAATACCATGAGATTAAGGAGTTTTCATGAGATTAGGGAAATATTAATAAAATAATAAGAAACCATGAGGTGTGGGGCAGGCCGGGATCAAGACATGGCCGGTTGGCCAATAAACACGGCCCCACGAAATTTTTCCTAATTTTATATTATTTCCTTGGTGCGAAGGAAACACCATGAAACTGAGGAGTTTCCTCAAAACGAAGGATATTTGTTCAAATGAAAGAATTTTCATAAGATCAAGGAAAATAACAAAAATATGATAAAATATAAAACTGGCATGGGACTGGCCATGGCACGGCTGGCCGGCCAGTGGGCCCAGTCCCCCAGCACCTTGGTCAATATTTTATTATTTATTATTTTCTTTCATATTTTGCATAGGTTCATCGTTTCGTCGTATTTTGAAATACTCGTTCGTGCGTTCAGGTTATTGTTAGTGCATCACCGTCGAGTACACTTGCACCTTTTGAGTCGGGGCTTACTCGAAGGTAACTCAGACGCCTGTATGTTGAATATTTATTACTAACCCATGGAATTCTGCTGGGAAGAACCATAGATTGAAGTAACGAAATATTACGAAAATATTTGAATATTTTCAAAAATTCAGTGGATGAATCCAAGAATTTGGGAATAATTAATTGATGGCTATATACTAGTACGATCGTCTAGGAGCATTAATTATTCTGAGCGACATGAGCTAGTTGAAGCGTCATATCCTTTATATAGTCAGGGAAAACTGTTGTTTGTATCCCGAAGACGTTATTGCTCTATACTAGCAGGTAAGCTGTCTAGGAGCCGTCCAATCTCGTGATTCTATATAAAAGTAATTACTGAAGTATTAAGTATTCATGAGATATGTCGTTGCCTAGCCGAGAGACTACATATCTGCATGTACTCTGAGAGACAACATTCTCAGTCAGAGATTCGATGAGAGACCTGTGTCTCGATACTCGCGTCTGATTGCTGGATCAGAAGTTCGTATAATTATGGGTTTACGATTTTAGCCTTTGTCGAAAATCCACCATCTACAGAGATATGGATACTTTTGATGTGAACAAGGTTTCAGAAGAAGGGAGCAAAAATGATGATATGAGAAATAACCTAAAGGTGAGAATTGAAGGTTATAAACAAATCGTCGACAGACTGTCAACTTCCTCCAGTCAAAATTCTTCTGGTAAGAACTCAAACCTTGTCTCGTATTATGATGACAGTAAGTTTTATGATAAATTTTCACATCAAAAAGAATTATTTCCTAGATTCAAAAGGAAAAAGAGACTCCACCATAAACACAGTTCATTTAATGAGCTTAGAGCTCATACTTGTGTCAATTAATCACAAGGATTGAAAACTTACTCATAAAAATCTTTTTGAGTAAGATGTGTTAATAATCAGGTATACTGTTGGCAAAATTGCTTTTTGTTTAGTTGAGCTATTTTCTTATCGTCCATAGCTAAACTATTGTCTGCAGACTACTTTGCTTAAAGTATTGGTTGTGTCTGATGTTATTCTTATTTTGTTTTCATTACAACTATGTTGTGTGCTCTAAATTATTCCTCTATGGAGATATAAAAATTATTGAGCCAAAAAAAATTGTAATAATTTTCACATAGCAAAAATTTTGTCTTGTCGTAAAAAATACGACCGGTTGCGTACCTTTGTTGTTGGGTCAAGTTGTGTTCGTACAAGTACCCGTGTTACTGTCACGAATCAATTTTTAAAAACCTTAAAAGTTACCTTTCCTAAGAAACCATTTAAATACCAAATCCCTTGAGTCACGTACGCATGCTCTGGATATTTTGTGGTTTGTCAAGAATGTCTTCTTCTAACTCTAGCGGTTTTGCAAAAGGTTTTCCTGACAAAGGTATTGGTTTCGAGTCCAAGGGAAGGAAGAAAAGAACTCTAGTAGAAGATGATCATCCTAATGCCCCATGTTACTATGCCTATACTCATCAGGATGTTGAGAATGAGGATATGGTCTCTGCTGAAGTGGTTCATGATTTTCTTAAATATTTTGAGGGAGCAAAACTGCAGCTCGTTCATACTTTGAAGAGTCTTGATGTGTTAAGAATTGAGTTGAAAAAGGTTTCTTCTGACCTTGGTCTCATAAAGACACATGTTAAAGATCTTCTCAATGAGGATATCTTCTCTAAAGAAGTAGTAGATGCTGTCAATCACAAGCTCAAATACCTCAAGGCTCGTGTGGATTCCGAAACGTCCTTTTGATTTCAGTTCGTGTTCGGTTTTGGTGGTTTAAGAGTATGTCCTTGATTTTATATCTAGGAAATATTCTTATAAGAATTTTATTCTTGTGTTTTAGGAAGAATAAATAGAGTTTGGAATAGCCATTATAGTGATTACACATAGCTATGTCCAACGATTTTCATTTACAATGTTTTTAGATTTATTTGTTTAAATTCTAAAGTTTGTTTGGAAGATGATTTTTGCAGTATTAATCTTTATGGTTTCATATATTGCAATTTGTTATGGGATATGTGTGTTTGCGTCCGTGAACTATGATTGTCCCATACGTGGTCAAAAGTTAAGTCCTTCATATGTCGATATGCAAGTATTGATAAAAGATTGAATGAACTTTTGACTTACAAAAGTTAAAGCCTTTATGTCATTATTTGATGGAAGAAAGGATAAAACTTTTGTTTACAAGGATTTTGTCTATTGTATGTCATTGTGCAAACAGTGATGGAAAATAGAATGAATCCTTGTCTATTCCACAATATTGATCTTCCCTGATCCATATTTCTTATGTATGTACTGTGCGGCTCCGTAAGTTCTCTTATGTCGAGCATTTCCGATTAAATTAATCATGGGTTCTCTTGTGGTTAATTTAATTGAGTATTTTGGATACAAATTCATATTTTTATGTGATTTGTGTTGTCCAAAGAAATTCTTCTTTTCTTGTGAAAGTAAGGTTCTTTCGGGAATGACATTTTATGGGGGAGAGTTCTTAATTGAACTTGTGCTTAATTTCCAAATCTTCGTGGGGAGTGCGGATGTGGAGTATTATAGGAGTTGTCTTGTATCTTTATAAACTCCTTGATGAATGCATTTAGCTTCGGCTATATGATTGCATCTAAAAAATTTGATATGCACTTTCTTTTTATCATGAAGTGTCTCTATGGAAATTTCATTAGGATCCCACTAGTTTTCGTACCTTTGCCAATTTTATTGACAAAAAGGTGGAGAATTAATATGTAGTTCATACTACAAATACATATGGTTTTCGGATCATTATGTAAGGGGGAGTGGTTTCCATGTGAGATGGAGTATTGACTAAGAGGGAGTGATACATATCACCATAGTATTGTTGTCGAAGTTGTGATACAATTGAACTTTGATGCTGTGTAATAATACTATGATACTGTATAACAATTATTGAGAGCTTTTGTTTTCTCATTGTTATGGCTACGGATTTTCAACAACGATGATGCTGAACTTACAACCTTTGGAATCATAGGAGTACTTGGAAGTGACGAAGATTTCGAGTAATGTTGAAGAACCAAGGAGATCATGCATGTGGAAGAGAAGCTGCAAAGTTTATTTATTTTGTACTCCATATGTATTGATAGTTTTGTCACTGAAATTGACAAAGGGGGAGATTGTTAGAGCACTGCTCGGTCGAACTCGCAAGCGTTGCTATCTCAAGCTTGTTTGTCAAGTTTAGTTGCCAAAAATATAAGTCTTGATTTCTAGTCTACTAATAGCTAAGTCTCGGACTAGGATAGAAAGTATGGTTGAGCTCTAGACTCCATGGTGTTTCCTCGTTAACAAAATCTTGCTGTGTCATTTACTTTATATTTCCGCATTATAATTGTTTTATTATAATCAAAGTAAATTACACAAACGTTAATTCTTATTTACTTGATAATTGAATCCTATTGTGTTTGGTTAAGTCCGAACCTTTTTATCAAGTAACATACTTCGTTGTTGCATTCTCTCGATATCGTATCCATAGACGATCACACAAAGTGTGTACCGATTAGTTGAATTGTCTCGACTCAGTCCATAGACAATCACTTTCGGAGAAAGGACTTATATGTAGGAAAAGTTTTAGCTTGAGGTATATTTGGTACCCTCGCCTTTTTATGATTCAATGCTACCTTTAGAATCATAAGAGATTCATTCACGGTTTTAGGTTTTCTAGCAAGAATTTATTGAGTGAGTTTCTTAGAAAATACTTTGTTTTGATTGAATGGGTTTGTTATAGAAGACAAAAAAAAGTAGAAGTTTAACTGATATGTAATAGAGTAGGTGATCTTTTCTTATTGATCTGTATTTTCTGTCAAACAGTAAGAACAATGAAAAAGCATATCTCAATCTCACGAAATAAGAAGTTTTGGCTAAAGGGATGGACAAGCAAATCAAATAAAAATATATAGGTATAAATAAGAGATAAATACTAATAAAAGTAAGGATCCGTTGACATGGTTATAATGACATGATCTTGACATTTTAGCGTCATTTTATCTACTACACCCAGCCGGCGATGAATTTGAAGCTAAGATATCGGTGATATGTTCTTTTTATAAGTCTCTACACTCCCACCAAAAATGAGAGCATTCCGAAATACGAAACTTCACCATCCACAAATTTTAATTTCAACCGTTAATCTTCAACGATTGATATTCAAAATGGTAGATGGTGGTCTTATACATCTCAGAATACTCTCATTTTTGGTGGTAATGTAGAGTTTTATATGAGGAACATGTCATCGAAATCTTAGCTTCAAATTCATTGCCGGTTGGGTTCGGTAGAGAAAATGGCGCTGAAATGTCAAGATTATATCATTATAACCATGTCAATGGATCCTACCCCTTATATATATCTTCAAAAATAAATATTATCTCGGGATGCGTTTATATCTAAGATGTAATATCCAATGGTCATAAGGTGAGCCCTTATTATGACTGTCACGAGGGTGACCTCGTCACAACACAACTCTAAAACCTAAATATATAGCCGAGTTTGGAGAGAGAAAACCAACGGAAGGTCAAACATCCAGCGCCCGCGTTTTTCCTTCCAACTCCCGGCCTTCATCAAGCGCGCGCTTGTTCTTCCATCTCACTCAACAAACCAACAAACTTCATGTTTGTTGAGTCCATATGAACTGCTCTTATAACATGCTATTATACACATAATAAGTTCCTTATTTTTCTGTAACACAAAACTTAGTAACAAGATACTTGTCTAAATAGATTATTTATTTCTTGATTTAGTTTGCAGCGTTTTAGGCTGCAACATTTTTGTCTACAAAAAGTTGGACAAAAAAAATGGAAGAAATTTTTTAGTTGAGAAGATAATTTGACTAGAAAAATCAAGTTGTAGGAAGATGATTTGAGGAGATTTAAGTGAAGAATCAAGTTGTAGGAAGATGATTTGAAAAGAAAAATTAGTTGCTACATATAGCGATTTGTGTCAATTTTTATTAAAAGTATCCGTTCAGATCTGACCGTGAACAAAACAAAATCGTTAAAGAAAATGAATAATTGCGATCGGGTATGAGTCGGTATAACAAAAAAAAAAAAAAAACATTAATACAGATATGGAAGAGTTTCTGAATCGACCAAAATGCGGCATAAAGATCCTGGATGACATCAACGGATATGGACAACACGCTTACGCATAGATAAAACAAACCATGGCCCAATCCATACTTATCATGGAACCTGGACTGGACCTAGAGATATACGTAGCTGTTAAAACAAGCGTGGTCTACCAGGTCAACCACTCTCACTTAAATATCGCATTTTTGGCACCCAAAAATAACTCTCACTCACACACAGTCTCTTCCCCCAAAAAACCCGCAAAAAAAGAAATAGTAATAAATAAAAATCAGAAAAAGAGGGGAGTGAGGACTTGACGGGAGAAGAGAGAGATAAGTCAGAAACAAATTTCAATTCGAAATACCAAACAGCCTAGAAGGGTTTAGGAGAGAAGGGAAAATTTTTTTCTTCTTGCGTTTCATTTTTATTTTTCTAGGGTTAGGGTTTTGAAACTGTCTCTCACCTTACATCTCTGTTTTCTCTCTAAAACATACTCATAATTTAATGGCGGATCAACAACAGCAAACAACAGTGACCAAACCAGAAATGAGGAAGCCTGTGTTCAAGAAGGTTGAACAGTTAAAGCCTGGAACTAGCGGACACAATCTCGTTGTGAAGGTAGTCACTTCTACGACTGTGTTGCAGAAGGGACGTCCTGGTACCCAGCAACAAAAACCTCGTCAGACTAGCATTGCTGAGTGTCTTATTGGAGATGAAACTGGGACGATCCTCTTCACCGCTCGCAATGAACAAGGTATAAAAACTCCCATTTCTCGCTCTCTTGTCCAGTCTAGTTGTGCGTGCTTAAGTCGAGCTGTATGTTCCTTTTTGTTGCAAAACCCTAGGTGTAAGAGTGAATGATTAGAGATAGAAGAATGCCCTAATTTTGGTCTTCCTGCTAGTCTAATTGTATGATTCATATATGACGTGGTTTGAATGTTATTTATTTGTACATTAAAATTTCCTGCTTTGTTTATGTAGCAATTACTATATTACATACAGATATTCATTTTGCATATGGGTTAACCTAACATGGTAATTCTCTTTTCTTCTTAACTAGAGTGGAGAAGACTATGCATATCTCATTTATTGACTGAATATGTGACTGAGTTCTTTGTCTTTCGGGCCTCTAACGTTTTTCTGATACCAACACTAATTTACTCTTGTTGCATTACTCTGGTCGTGTTATCCTTTGTTTATTGGGTTAAATTTCAACACTTACTGCATTTTGGTTTCTGATTTTTATGTGAATTTGGAAAATGGGGCTACACTTACCCCTTTTTGTTAATCTTTTTCTTTTAACCTTTACCCCTTTCTGTGTTATGTTTTGTTAATCATTTTGGTCTGTTCATGAATTTAATACCTAAAGATCTGTGTTATTTTAACTGTATATTATACTTGCAAGCTTGGCAGACACGATTTAAACCTCTAGAGTTTCTATTGGAAACTATAAAACTTTGGAAAATAATTTTCGACATTCTTTGGGATTAGACAGGCACGATGCAAATCATACACGTTTTGGGCATGATGTAAGACAACAAGCTGCGAAAGCCGTTTCAGTATGTGTGAATGATTTTTATGTAAATACAATGTACCATTAGCTGACAGTAAGCCGTCCTATGAAGGAGATAAAATCCCATATCGGTAATAGTGTATGCAGCTGTCTGTAGTATTATGTATGTTGTGTGGTGAAGTTCTCTGGTCTAATTGTTTTCTCTAGCTTATATGCCACTCTCATCTTGAATGAATAATGAATTCCCTTGGGTTTTAATTCATTTTGGTTTTGCTTTTACCCAGTGGACTTGATGAAGGCAGACTCAACAGTTATTCTGCGAAATGCAAAGATTGACATGTTCAAGGGATCCATGAGGTTAGCAGTTGATAAATGGGGCCGTGTGGAGGTTACTGAACCTGCAGAGTTTGTTGTTAAAGAGGACAACAATCTCTCTCTTGTTGAATATGAACTGGTAAATGTTGCAGAATGATGAGTTCGGTGATTTGCATCTGGTATTCTGTGTCCTACTGGAAGAAGGCCGAGTCTTAAAGCCATGTGGGTTAGGTTTATTTTGAATGTTCTTCGAAGTTGCTATGAAGGTTTAAATTCTGGTAATATTAAACTAAAACCACTGAAGCTACTACGTCTTTTTCTTCAAATATTTATTATGATAAATTAGGTATTAGTTTAGGAATCATCTTTTGCTGTTGGCTGGATGTGAAAAGGATCACATACTGGATACAGTACCTTCCACCTTTTGCTCCTAATGTATTCACTTGGAAAGTAATAACATCTAAATTATCATAATCTATTAGCCTCTCTCTGTTTCTTTTGGATGATTTACTTCTGCATATCTTTGCATATGTTTCTGCACTGGAGTTGCCCATCTTTTCCTTTCCTGATGGACGAAAGAGAATTTTATAATTAGTAAGGTAAAGCTGCGTTTGCAGCACATGGGTAGTGCAAATTGAGTTGTTGCAACTAGTGAGGCACTCTTAAGGAGTGTACCAAATTGCATTGTCGTTGGGTGAGCCAAAATGTCAGGCAGCAATACTTATTGTCTCAAGTACAAGAGAATTGGTGTTTTGTGGATAGAAACACAGCATTGCAGCTGAGAATGTTTGCAATTACTCTAATTAACTTCGAGTATTTTCCGACCATGGTATTTGATAATATCCAAATGATTCCACTCACCTTAGATGCAAAATTATTTTTTTACGCCCAAACCGTCAGGCAGGAATACAGTGTACCGGAGTAGTGCAGAATGCGTCTAGCGTGCCATTGTAAGTTTTTTCTCTTAGTTTTTGAAAATGAGATTAGTTTAGTAATTGGCTGGTTTTAAACCAGATAAACTGAGATGGCTCTTCTTGACAAGACTTAACAATTAAATGCATGTATGCAAAACTGAATTAAAACACCAATAATGTCACAAACATTTCAGCCAAGGAAGCAGAACATCTTAGTTATATTTTGAATTGGGATACCACTCCCCCATCTTGTATTATTCAAGCTCTAGCAGTAGATAAATCTAATAATAGGAAAGGCTCCAACCTAGCTCCAACCTTTCAACATTAGATGGCTCTACTTCACAAGTATTAGGGGACACCCAAAGTTGGTTCTTTCAATGAAATACCAATTTGCAAAGTTCAGTAATTGGGTTGAATAGGACTGGTGTAGCTGCCACTGGGGTACAACGATTGTTGCAACTGTAGTGGCTACCGCCCCGACTGAAGATCATAATGCTAAGGGCATCAGCTGAAGGCAAATGAAGATTAATATATTTGTAGTAGTCATGCACATTCTCTTTGGTTCAGCAACTTCAAACGTTACCCGTACAACTAGATGCATTATTCAAAAATGGAAATGGAAATTGGTACATACATGTCCAAAACATTACTTAGTAAAGGGCAAGAAGATAAATAAAAGAAACACATCAACCTGCTTGCTAACCACAACATAGCAATGGCAGCTAAAGTATCAGCTATAACGCAGAGTTGGTCCAGCCAATACAACAGTCCTAGGACATAAAAGACTCCACATTTGTTATCCATGTAAACTAATCTTTGGCTATAAGCATAATCCCCTAATAAGATAACCATAAGTTGGGGACACCTCTGGTAAAATTGTAACGACAACGACATTACCATGAAACAACAAAAATTACTCTTAACCAGAGGCTAATACTAATCAGATTTGGTGCAACCATGTAAACGACTTGAACTAACCTGTTGCTGTCTGCACAGTAGTGTGTGTATTAACCATGTGAACTAACCTGTTGCTGTCTGCACAACCCTACTAACACTAAGAGAGACTGCATTTGGAGTTCTCTTCCTATGAAATTTCGGAAGTTGTTCCAACACAAGAAACCATGAACCTTCGAGGAGGAAAATACAGAATGAAATGAAATTCTGCAGTTTATTCGCTACAAGATCTAATACAAGCTCAGTAGTTGTAGACTATTAATAAATGACTTCTCAAAAGGAAAAAGAGGATTCCATCACAGGCCGAAGGTTTTAGAGAACAAAAATTTGCACAGGAAGGAATATATAAGCCTATTCTGGCACATTATGAAATGTGTAGAACATGGTTTCTCTCTTTATGTTATCACATCCAATGAAAAAGTATGCCTTAAGCACGAGCTTTACAAGTCCACTGGAACCCAACAAACTACCACCAACGCATTGCACCCGACAAATTATAAGTTATCCATCTACAACACAATAAAAAGGAGATGGATGAAGTCCACTAACCATAACATACCCGAAAAACAGTGTAAAACTTTTCTGAGAGCTTAAATCACGTGGTTGTTGGAGACATTTTAAAACTCAACTAAGATGGTTCTATTGCAACATAAGGATAAACGAGAATGCAACAGCGAAGCTAAAATAGGAGACACCGACGATGAGAAGATCACAGCACAACCCAAAACAAACAGAGACCAACTCAAAGACAACGGAACAACTAATTGGCTCGTGTAAGTCATCTACTGAATTCTGATCCGTGTCTAGCATCTAGCCTATCAAGTGACTGACATAATAGAATCTGACAATCTTGCAGTACTTTTCATTTGAATCCTGCCTACAAAAATGCTTTCATACACAGCGTAATTCTGAAGCAATCAAGTTTGCTTGGAAAAATAACTTCTAGTAAGATTACAATAAATCAATTACTAATTTGATCTTAGTAGGTGTTCTCATACCAAGAGTCCAAGATCTTGATACTCAACTATAGCATGAACCAGAAATCATCTCCAAATTCACTAACTTTTAGGGTAGGTCATTTACATGAGAAGACATGCTACTTGAAAGCTTGACAAGCCATAAAGTTCGCAAGACACATGAGTGGGGCAATGCTTACTGGTCAAAGCACATACATAGTGCCTCCAAGGAAGGGATTCAGTAAATTCCCAGAGAAACATCCGAATATATATATATCTAGCTAACCAGTCATGATAAACAATAATGTATAGTTAAAGATATAAAAAATAATGCACAGTTCCACCCAGATAGTTTTCCTGATGACTATAACTTCATACCGCACTTCAAGAAGAAGAAAGCTGACCAGGTCTTTACATTCAGTGTCTCAAGAGGCATTGTCGAATGTAGAAACAAATAATGTACTAGTTTCTAGGTTAGAAGCTTGGAAAGAAATAAAGCAGTTTTGCAGCTTATGTGGAACATCTAAGAACAGGAATCAGTGTCTTACAATGCACGGAGTTTTGTACATAAAACTGTGCTCGAATCCACTGGGCATTCATCATACGTCATCATTGCAAGCTGATTGAATACACCAGATCAGTATGTTTCTGAACAAAAAATGAAAAAACAAGTAGAGGGAAACTGGTATCCTGTTCAAGTTCAATGGCACGTTTGCAATAAAACTATTACATCTGCGTCACTAGACTTAAAATCAAACACAAAACAGCCAAAAATTGTGGCATTAAATCTAACTTGCGCATGTGTCACAATATCTAGGTTTGAAAATGCAGAAAAACTGACTTAGCTGCCTTTGACTTATTCAATACTTCTAACTTATCAGCCGTCACTTTCTTAGAATGCGAGAGTTTTGTATATAAAACTCTGGTTGAGTCCACTCGACATTCATCACACGTCATCATTGCCAGCTGATTGAATACAGCATATCAGTATGGTACTTCATAAATGATCATCACAAATACTAATAGAGAAATGACTAACTGATTTAAGTTAAATCAAATATTTAGGACGTTAGCTAATTCATGTTCAGTGTTGTGATGCCAAGTGATCAAATAGAACTTATTTAGTTTGTTGATGAATGATAATCACGTATCTTCAACATTGTAAGCATACACAACAGTGTTCATCCCTCCACTTAAGATAAAAAGGATGGCTTCTCATGAGAACTTTTGGAAAGATCAATAAAACTACGCCTAAAAGTTTGACAGACAAAATAAAATCCAAGCGATTCCACCATTGCATGCTCTTCATCTAGTCTTGTCTTGGCCTACAAGAGGAAAAAGAGTATGCACTCTTCTATCAAACAAATGAGAAAAGAACTACACTACAGCAATAATAAAATGAACAAATTTTTCTGTTTTATTATTTTTGAGATCCCAAGAGGCCAAGACCACATTTATTGAATTTACTGCGCATCATTTATGTGTGTGTTACTATCCATGTCCTAAGTTTCGAATTGTATCCCCTAAAGAATCATCAAGGTTGCTCGTATACTTCAAATAAAGGGCAAACATGGAGAAAAATCAAATTAATGACCCTTCGTAATTGTCAGTGTTACAGCTCGGTTTTGTTTTGATTGATTTAATGCATAAAACTCTGGGATAGTTCAATTCAACTAGAACAAACATATAATACCAATTGAGCAACATATTTTTCTTTTTGATGGATGGTAAATTCATTAAACAAATAAGGTGGAATGTACATAGGAATCTGACTAATTAGAACAATAAAATGACTAGATGATAAGGAAGAAAAAAAAACATTTCTAATGATCAGATTTTTGATTCTAAAAGAATAATTATTCAATTCTAAGATGTTCAAGTGAGTAGAGATCCAATAGCAGATATCAACCATTAACAGTTCTCGTGGTAGAATTTCTCCTGAATCAGATTTTCATCGCTCAAAAAGATAATTTTATCACAATATCTAGTCTTCCTCAACTATTAATAATCATCAATTAAACTCCCTGAAGTACATCGCGAACATACAAATACCAAAACAAATCAATCAATACAAAATTAAACGAAACACAAGATCTTGTAGTTTTGTTACAAATTGAGTAAATATTAAGTACCTTCAGAAAGCCAACCATAGCGGTGAGAAACAGAAAGCATTGAAGTAAACAATGCAGAAGCAGTAGCAGTATGATATGGCATCAGCGATTCCACACAGCAACTCATCTCAACAGGTGACCTTTAGAAAACAAAAATCATAATCAAAATCATTATTCCATATTCAGAAAAATGATAAACCTAGGAAGAGCTAGAGAAATTTCTCATTACTTAACCTGAAAATGGGACTATTCATAGATTTCTGTTTCGGGATACGAAATGCAGAACGAGTTGACTTAGCTTCAGAAGCGAATTTCGCAGCTGAGCTACGAAACGTGTTTGATCGAAGAACTGATCTAGCGAACGAAGAAGCAATAGCCATGGCTGACTCTTATTGATCTCTCCAAATGCTTCTGATGATTCGGGTTTAGGGTTTTTGTGAAGCGATAAAAAGACTTATTAGGTCTCAATTTTGATATGCCCACATTTACACGTGATAAAGAGGATAAAATTGGTTTTAAGAAATATTTAAAGGGTATTTATGTCCAAACACTGGGTTTTTGCAATTTATGAGCGCCGGGTTTATTAGACCTTTCGGGAGAACTCTTTAGAAGAAGCCCTTAATAGCGAACAGTTTTTTTTTTCTTTCACTGCCTGAAGAATTCCTTCAGAAGAGGTTGTCATGGCTTCTTTGTTTAAGGTACAAAGTTTTACATCTCTTTAGAAACTTATTCATTTGTAGCGTAACATTTTAAACTATGAAATATGTTCTGTATGTTTTTATTGTTGTTTCTGTAACCTAATTTCCCAGATCATACTTTATCTTACTGAATTTCTATTCGATAGTAATGGTTGAGTAATTAGGGTTTGACGAAATTGTTTAACAACGGAAGTGTGGATTATAGTGCCAAAATAGGGAGAACAAGTTGATTTAGGAAGCAATTACTTACTAGAACTATGAAAAAGGGATGGGAGGCGGGGAATATGATAGCAAGCTTTTTTTGAGGTAACAATAGTTCCTTATGCAACGATTGGTTGGGGAAGTGAACATACTAGATGTTATAATCGTCCTAAACAGCTTGAATAGGTTTTCGAATGCTAGGTAGATGACTCTCACTCTACCCTGCCTTTCGTACAAATGGTCGCCATTTTGTCTCTCTCAAGAGAGTTTCTCAGAAAAATTTAACATTAAGAATAATATGCAGGTTCCAATATTTTTTTAGGTTATTTCTTTAGTCGATCTAAGGCGACATTTGTTTGGAAGTAACCATTGATTGATATGCTTTTTGGATGTAATTGTGAGATTGTAGTTGGTAAGACTGATTAAGGTATATTAAAAACCTAGATATTGTGTAAATTTGGGAAATTAATAATAATAAATCATGATTTTCTTTATGATTTGGACATGTAGAATGGCCAGTTGTGTATTCGATCACTTCATGTTGTTATAAACTTTTGTATCTTGAAACTTTTGAGTAGTTACTTATAATGAATAACGTGGTTGTTTTGGATGGGTGTAGTTTCATTTATGTTGACCTTACTGCTATTGATTTGATTGTTGCGCTTCAATCTGTTTCTATGTGGTTCTTTGTTATTTATAACATGTTTATCCGAAATTCTAGGATCCAAACTTACTCTCAGCATATCGAGATAGAAGATTTCCTGGGTCACAAGAAGAATTCGATCATGCACTTCAAACTTCAACAACTGTATATATTGGGAACATGTCCTTTTACACAACGGAGGAGCAGATTTATGAGTTATTCTCTCGTGCTGGAGAGATTAAGAAGATAGTCATGGGTTTGGACAAAAACAGCAAAACCCCCTGTGGCTTTTGCTTTATCATGTAAGATTAAGATTTCTACTTTTTACTAACTATTTTCTTGATAGATAGCATCTAATAATTCCCTCCAATGACTAAGCTCACATATTTATGTATTGTGATCTAACTATTGCTTTATCATATTTATCTATTTTCTCTACCCTATGTGTTGTATCTCTCTTCTTCTATTTTCCTTCTGAATTCCCTCTTTAACATTCTCTCTCTCTCTCCCTTCTACAAGGGCTAACTCGCACCCTAAATATATATTAAGCCTCCTTTATAATAGTAATTCTGTACAATGTTGGTAATCTACCAAAAAATGTAGAACCCCTAGCTATTCCTACTAGAAATAGAATTCTACTTCCAGAAGTACTTGGCGAGTAGTTCTCTTGTGTGTAAAGCTGGTTATAGGGTCTTTTGATTGGCTATACCTAAAAATGGATCATGATATGAGGAAGCATGTCATTTTTGCTGGTGTTCTTAAATTCACTTCAGTTGTAGTTGATTGATTAAGTGGATGCATGATATGCACACGGATGTTATCCATGGCTTTATTTGAATCACTAACACCTTGAACCTGATAATCACTATTGCCCTTTCTGATAATGAAGACAAATTTACAACCTTGAACCTGATAATCACTATTGCCTTTCTGATAATGAAGACAAATTTACAATATAGAGAATCATGTTTGGCGGTTGCATGTTGTATCTAAAAGAGTTTTAGTTACAAAGATTTCACAATACCTTTTGCCGTCAATGCATTTTTGGTCGTGTTTTGGCAAAATATTAAAAATCTCTTTACTTCACCAGATACTGTTTAATAAAATAGATGCATGATGTTGGTGCATTAATTAGGTACTACTCCAGAGATGATGCTGAAGATGCAGTGAAGTATATAAGTGGGACAATTCTGGACGATCGCCCAATTCGTGTGGATTTTGATTGGGGTTTCCAAGAAGGGAGGCAATGGGGGAGAGGTCGAAGTGGTGGTCAGGTTCGAGATGAATATCGCACGGACTATGATCCAGATATCCTTTTAAAACAAGTCTTCTTCATTTTATAAGCTTTTGTTTTGGTGTACCATTGAAGGCTATTAATTTGTTTTTGATTCGGCCATTTAAAACATAATACATCGAATGAGTATGCGTGTAGGCTGTATTATCATGAGTATGCAATCTCGTCTAACCTCTCCTTTCAGCTTTTAGGTTGTAGGAATTTGTTTATTATGAAATGCGGACCTTTTTTCAGTTCTTATTTCCTTAATGAATTTCACGTAGAGGTGGTTACGGAAAATTGGTACAGAAAGAGCTAGAAGCACAGAGGCAGCTAGTAGATTACGGTACAGGGTCGTTGGGCTCTTTCCACCCAGTAATGGCACCACCTCAGTGTAAGTCCTTCAATTGAGGTCCTTAGGTGACATCTTTGTTCCCTGGCTTACGTGTTGCCAGATTTGGTTTACTCCTTTCATGAATCTCTGGGTCTCAGTTATAGGTATTCTTGTGAATCTGAATTTTTAGACCTTGAGGGCGATTTGTAGCAAGCAATTTTTTTATTTGTTTTTGTAATCATGTTGGATCCTAGTGCAAATCCTCACTGTAGAGAGCAAGTATGAGAACCTGTTTTATTGACGTTTTCTTTGCCTGTAGATGGTGGTGGGGGTGGTGGCGGTGGCGGTGGTAGACATGGTGGAGAGCGTGGACATGGGGGCCACAGACAGGGAAGAGGTACATGTTCCTATTGTTTACAGATGATGACGTTTTAGGCTTTATATCTTATTGCTGCTGCTTTAATGCGAAAAGACTCATTATATGCATAATTGAACAATTTAAACTGTGTTAACAGATTTTCACCGCAAGCGTTACCGAGAGGATGATCGACGTCCACCTGGGAACTCGAAAAGGTTTGCTGACAATGAATCACGAAGAACATCCGACCATGAATCTAGACCGGTACTGCATCTGTTATTTGCATGTTGTTTGTCAATGTAGTGCGTATAAACGAGCCTGTATCTCAAGTTTGACATCTCTTTTAATCGTGCAGGAAAAGAATCCGCGATTCCGTGAGAGCGGTGATTCCGACGAGGATGATGACGATGATAGTAAACGACGACATTAGCAATCTTCAATATGGTCTTGTATGTTTTTAAACTGGGTAGTTATTCGGAACCTGACATGATCATATCACCATACTCAGTTCTCAACCATGTCTACCAGATGCATTTTTTCTAAAGTTAAAAATTTGGTTGATTTGTAATTGTTATCTTGCCCGGAGTTATAGGCAGTGATATTAGATGTAAGAGGCCTATCTTGCAAGAACCTGAACAATATCAATGTTCCATGGAATTCTGTTACAAGTGTCCGCTAATGTTTGTTGTCTCTATTACAAGTTTTGAATGCAAAAGTAAACTTGAGAACTAGTGGTTTGAGTAATGTTGATTACTACAACATCTTGTGCTACTTTTGGAAGTTGAAAGATACTTGAACTATCTGAATCTTGTTCTAGATAAGTTCTACTTTTGAAGGTTATCAAGAGAGACGATGTAGTCTGTCTTGCTCCAAAACCTTCATTGACCTCTTCCACAGCTCTTACTAGGGCTGATCTTAAAGCGAAAATTTACGAAGAGCGGAATGCAGATCCCTTGTGACATATCCATTTCATGTCTCTTGGTTGCGGTGGATAACATCCCATGGGTTTCTTCTAGGCGAGTCGAATCTTTGAAGTGAAAGTCTTCTCCTTGCCTGGGTTTCATTCCTAATAGCCGGCCTAATGATACGCTGGGATCTTGGAAGGAGGACCTTGTTGACTGATCGCGAAGAGATAAAACAAAACATGTTAAGAAAGACTCGAAACCCAAAATTGTGATTCAGGTGGCAATGGGAAAACAAAAGAAGCTCGGAAGGAATATCACCTCAGTGTCGAGCTCAGAAGATGTGAACGAAGAAAAGCTGGTTGAGCGTGGTTGGGAGGTGTATGGCTCTCTACTGATTTGGAAGTTGTCCACGATTTCTAGTCTTATGTTCATATTCTCTAGCCCCAGTGGCCATCCACCGGACAGTACTCCTACCTGGGAAATTAGTTTACAAAATTTGAGCCTGTTAAAGGGACAGGCCACAAAGCATCGACGGAAACAGAAGAGATGCAAGATTTTCGAAGGAAACCAGTAAGTAACGGACGCATGTCATAGAAAACAAGGTATATATCTGAATGGCAGTTACAGAAATGAAAGAAGTCACAAACTGGGCATTAACACAATCGAGAGTAAGATGTCCGAACTTGGTAATACAATGATAAAGTTGATCACCATGACTCTCCATGAGCCGTGGTATACTGTACATAAGATCGTACTGAGTAGAAGAAGAAATGGAATACAGAAAATATTTATGGGAAAAATCAATCTTAAAAGACAGGTAATCAACAGTAACCCATAAATCGATTTTTCATTCTGACGAAGAAGAAAGAAAGTAAGAAACAGGTAAACAAGGATTTCATTAAAAAAGAAAAGTATAAACGGATAGCTTAATTTATCAAAGTAGAGAAATAAATTAGAGACAAACCTCAGTAGCCATAGCATCAAGAGGAGTAGTAGTACTAGCTAGGAAAAATCGAAGAAGTGAAACTTATAGTAATCAATACGATGTTGGATTTATTGAAAAGAGAGAGATATTACAATCTTCCTTTAGGAATTTGGAAGATTCTTACAAATGACTTGTCTTCTACTACCCATCTATCCATTGATGTAAAACTTTGAATATTCTAAAGAAGTTTACTGTAGTTCTTCTTATTTCCCGGCTTTCAATTCCCCTTCCCGACATATGAATTGATTCATTCCATAGACACATTACATGTGCGTCGTACATCCCATTAACTTTTGCGCTCATGAATATAGTTTCCAGAGTGAGACTTCCTACTATGATATTCATTCATATCAGGGTCATTCATTCATTCAACGGACAAAAATACCTGCTGTGTAGTCATTTGACTTATTCCATATTCGATTGAGGATGAGTCCATAAGAAAAGACAAATCCATAAAATTGCCGGCTACGTTTAGGCCGGGTGGGGGGTAATCAACCAACAGTGGTAAACAGCCCTTTTTCAGAGTCTGGTAAACTTATAAAGCTCTGTTTTGGTAGCTAGTGAGTATCACTCAACCGACGTCTCAATTCAATGCTGCCATGTCTGTTTCACAATAACTGAAGGCTCTTAATTGGGTCCATTGCAAACGTGGTGAAGAAAACGTTAATGAAGCATGTGTGATGTCCTCCTAACAGGACTCATGACAGCTCTGGAATGCTACAATATGTTCAGATTAATCTTGGGCTGTAGGTAGCAATAGATATTTGCAACTACTAGATAATTTTTACTGAAAATAACTTCATATACAATTACTCTTGGGGCCTGGCCCTGGACACTAGTAATTAAGAATTAAGAATGAAAAACCTGAGGAACTATAAACCAGAAAACGAAAAAAAACTATGGAAATGATAAACGGTAATCTTGACCGAGGTTTTCCTATCAAAGAAAAAAAACTTAACGCAGCCACTTCCGATAGGCTCGTCTCTTTACCAGCATTGAGTGTCGCATCTACTTCTTTTCAACTTTCAAATGTTTTGCTTTTGACTCTGAGTTCGCTAGATTCATGGAACTCTAATGATTGAAGGTTGCTTCCAGGAACATATCCTTCACTTGTTAGGCGTCCATCCAATTTCAAGCTCCTAGTAGAATGAACAGATTGAAGAGGTTAGACCACACTGAATAACAAAACCATTGATTCATTCAAAGTCACAATAGTATCATATAATTTGTATAGGTATCATTTAGCAACCGGAGTAACAAAATACGCAAGAGAAGACAGTGGGGAGCGGATCATAAATATAGAAAGCTATCTGATCGAGGAAGGGTAGTTCAGAATTGTGTAAAAGAGTCAATGTTACGCGGCGTTCAGTCGAGAAGTGAATGATCTAGAAGGAATTGTGAAATTCAATTGTTATGTGTATTTACTGTGGCTTGGCATGCCTCTGACAAAACGACTTTATCCTCTCCATAGCGTCTTTAAGAGAAGGGGGATCAATGGAAAAGGTTATCCTGAGCCAATTTTTGAGACCCAGTACAATTCCTGCAACAAATTCCCAGTGCTAATGAGAAAAATAATCTCGTCATTGGTTATCCAAGTGATTCGGATTAAGTTGTTTAAGCATCAAATAATGACTTTTAGCGAAGACAAACCTGGAAGAATAATGACTTTTTCCTCTCTCGCCAGCTTAATGCAGAAGTCCATATCATCAGAAATGTCTTCCAGAAGTGAAGTATCCAGCTTTACCATGACAAACATGGATCCTTCTGGTTTTTGGAGCAAAGTAATGCAAGCTATCTCCTTTATTTCCTCAGCGCAAATATCAAGAGCTTGACGAAGCAAGCAAATAGTATTTTCAAAAAAATCCTCCTCAGTATTCTCTAGAATTTGAGGAATTGCTCCCTGAAACACCAAGATTACAGTTTAATAATAGAACCAAGATAAGCTTACCTATGTCCTTCAAAGCTCAATTCCAGAAAGGGAAAATAACAGATGCTCTTTGATGCAAGGAAAAGTGCTATCAATCTATATCTGACACTATAGTTTCCAGGCATAGGGTTTGAAAAACGTACATGTAGGACTAGTGTGAAGGTTACACAGAGAATGTTATGTTAAAAGAAAATTCAAAGAAAATATCAGGTGAGCAAAGCCCCAACACTTCTTCCCAATGTAAAAGAATCAAGCAAGCATGCAATACGGAAAGATATTCAGGGGATGCTTGCAAATAGTTAGGCATTTACCAATACACGTAAACAAAGGATTCATACCTGAATAACACTTGCTGGGTTATTGCTCATATTGAGGTATTGCTTTATGGAACCAACAACCTACAAGAGACGATGGAGACAGAGATGTTAGCGTTATATTCTTGGTTCCAGACAAAAACACCACAAATTTCTTTCAACGTGTTTATGCGCAACTAGGTGAAGAATGAAAGAAACTTAGAACATAAAGATCACAGTAAGTAATATGAGGAGGAAAAGTACCTCTGCCTCTTTCAGATAACCTTTTGGGTCCGTAATGACGAGCCAGCCTAGTCGCCAACCAGGCACTAGCCATCTCTTCGATATGGACCCAAGTGTAAATACAGGAACAGTGGATCCAAATACTCCCATGGGAACAAAAGGGTTGCTCCCGAAAGTGAGATGACCATAAACTTCATCAGCAATAACAGGGATTCCAAGCCTTTTTGCAGTTTCAGCAACCTGATATGTTACTTAAAATCATTAAAACCTTCTAAACAACTAAACAATGACTCAATGTTCAAATTTGACATTCACTTCCAAGTCCAATGTGTTCGTATAAGAGAAGATATGGTGGCTTCCAAATTTCCTTGTGAGACTACATAAAAGTAATTCACATTTGCACCACTAATCTAAGAAGAACATAGGTGAACTCGAAGTACAAGGAAAAGTAGGAAAAAATATGCGCACCTTTTTCAAATGCTCATACGAGTATACATTTCCACATGGATTTCCAGGGTTAATGACCACAATTGCAACCGTATTCTCATCGGCAAGATCTTCAACAGCCTCTAAATCAATCTCCCAAGCTCTCTCAGGAATAAGATCGAAATGCCTAATTTCGAGATTGTTAGAAGAAGCACAAGCATCATAATGTGGGTACCCTGGTTTTGGTATCAATATATTTGCACCAGGATAAGATAAGACAGATATTATAACTTCAATTGCCTGTCTACAACCGCTCGTGAGACAAACATCGTCCGCTGATAATGTGTACGGAAGATCACGAGATAAATATTCAGCAACCGCTCTGTTCAACAGACAAGTTGACAAAAAAAAAACATGTCAGTATTGGACAAACAGACAAACCAGACTAAAAATTAACAACACAAAAAGAATCAGAAAATAGATATATAGCGACCGACCTTCTGGCGGGAAGAATACCACCAACAGGCGCATAAGAATTGAACTTGGCAGATTTAACTGCATTACTTAGGGCATCATCAGCAACGTGTGTAGTCCTAAAACAAGAGAAAGGAGAAGGATCACCATGACCTAGAGGAGTAGTTGGTCTTTCATCTTTGGCATTCAGATTACTTCTCAGAATATCAAGAGCCCCTCCTATTGAAATATCCGAACCCGCTTTAAGTCTTTCATTGCGTCTAACAAATTTCTTGCCTCCATTGTTTAGCGAGCCCATATCTCCCTTATTTTTCTATAGACCACTTCTGAGTTCCAACAGGATACCATGGCTCTTATAAATAAGAAGACCCTCTTTCTATAATTTGTGTAAAGCAACTAACTTCCCGATAAAGTTCTCCACCAATTACGACTTTGTTTTGGAGGAATGAGGTAATCCTTGCCAACTAAGATTGCACAACTTCCTTTTCTATGGTGAGATGTTGACACTTGAGAAGCTTTGTTGAAACGAAAACCTCGCCAAGTTTGGGGGCACTCTACTTGTGTTTGGCATGGGTATGGCACTGTTTCGAATGGAACAAAACTTGTGTCTGACATGGGTCTAAAAGTTGTCTTTATTAAGAAAGTAATATCCTCTCGCGGGTGAGTTCATGCCATATCCTTCCAATCCTAGTTTATAGGGCGGCGAGTCTAAGGAAACTACTCAAGTGGCCGAGAATATCCAACAACTCAAACGGACAGTCTCTGTCAAAACAAGAATTGACCAGTGACTAGATTGGTTGTCTTCGACCTCCGCCACTAATAATACATTAAAACTGATTTCAAAATTCAGAAGTTTTTATTTTTAATTCAAAATTCAGAAGTTTTTCTTTTTAAAATTACGTAGAAATTCGGGTTAGTTCAATAGAGTTTTCTTAGATGTGTCAAAACAAAAAGTAAAAATAAAATTGATTGTAGTTGCGCATTATGATTGCATTAATTTTTATTTTTCTAAAGAAATAAGAAAAAATAGCTTAAACTACATTATCTTCCTCTATTGAGGATTGTAACCATTAAATCTAATTAAACTAGAGACACATTTACAACTTGAGAATAGTAGTTAGAAAGGCCTGGTATGTTGTTGGCATCTCTTAGCACATAACTATATTTCCAAGCATCAAAACGTGTTAATAGACTAGAACACCGCTATTACAGTGGGGAGGGCCGATCGAAGAAAAACAAAAACCGTTATTAGATTATTAAACAAACACAATTATGCATCCATTGTGATGGTTTGCATAATGACTATGCATTCGATTTTCGAAAATTGTGCATAAAAGGATAAACATCTTCGATTTTTTTTCGTAAAAACTCTAAATTTGATATTGTTGTTTCTACTCATTGTATATTTCTTTAAAATCTTTCCAACGAGACGAAATTTGTAAAATTCCAAGACACGGATTTTTAAATATGTTATATTCTATTTTGCTTGCCATTTATACCCCTGAAAAAATATGATACATAATAATTTGACTAAAAAGGAGAGACAATTTTATCCAGTAAAAAAGACTAACCATGGACACCAAGACCAAGGGAATAGTAGATTAAATTCTTTCTCATAAACCAAGACCAAGAGAATAATAGATTAAATTATTTTCCCTGACAAAAGATATGGAAGATCTAAGTAATTCCAAGAATCAAATTTTCATTTTGAATAAGACTTTAGAGCCAAGTTTGAGGGCCATACTTTCTCATTCGAAGAAGACTTTGAGCCAAATTTGAGGGATATTTAAGAAGACATTTAGGGTTCAAGACAACATACACCGTGACAGAGAAACGAAAGATTTAGGGTTTTGTTGGGGGCTTGGAGTTATCTTTACCTTTCTAAGGATTTATTTCTAATTTTCTTTCATATATTACCACATGTTTTAACAAATAAAATTTGCATTGTGACCCAAAGAAGTACTAAGAAAAATTGAAACTCAAAACTCATGGGTACGAACAAGTGACAATGCACGTAGCCTTGTTATGATTAGCTTTGAGATGACAGTTGGAGCATCTGACGGACTTCCTACTCTCCTCCCATGCACTTTTTGTAGGATTCACCTTTGGCCTCCCTGGTGGAACTCGTGGATTAGGTGGTAAAAGAGTATCCTCTGGATCATACTGATCTGGCCTGTTGTAATGAGCAACAGGTCTGGTCGCAAATGAGTACAACTGCTGAAAATAGGTAATTTTGAGTAGTCTTGGATATAATCTACGTATGTATCACCCTTGAAATAAATAACTGCAATAGCATTAGAGTATGAAAAACTATATGCACAAATGCAAAAAAGTTGCATCTGCCAAAGATGATTAATATGAATTTTCATATCTGCCAAAGATGACTAATATGAATTTTCATATATACCATACAAGAAAACACATAAATTATTATATCTACTATGATTTATCAAAGAATATGTAATAGTTTCAACTGCTTTTATCAAAATCATTCCAAAAAAAAAAAAACTATCTTCACAGATATGATTCATTGGTACATGTATGTTATACTTCCAAAGAACTTGAATTAGGGGGTAACACTAGCCATGATCTCCATAATGCGTAACCTATCTATGGAACAAAAAGAATTTCAATATACTATGAATTTTAGAACACGTGAGAACAAGAAAAATGAGCAAAATCATTCATCTTTACACACACACATACAAAAAAAAAAAAAAACTGATTATGTCAATGAGAGCGCAGACAGGTAACTTCCTGTTGCCCCGAATCCAATTATTAGAGGACTCAACAACACTTGACGTAGTCTGACCAAACCTAAAACCGGTGAAGAATGCGTTGGACCAATTTTCCTTGGGAATATTGCAGCAATAGTTTGCAACCCAAGACATTCCCGTCAATTCCATTTCCCCCAGTGCTTCTTCATATTTAGCTGGTGAAAGAGCATATGTATATTTTTTGAAAGAAGCCATAACATATTTATACTTCTCATCTGATTTCCTAATGGGCAAGTTGTTCTTCAAGTGGTAATAGCAATACACATGACGAGCTTCCGAGAAAACGTCAGGAATAACCCTCAACAAGTCTTCACCACGACCAGTCATAAATATGATGGGGCGATCATCAACAACTTCATTAAGATTGTGCATAAACCAATCCCAATCATCAACATATTCTCCAGGGACTAATGCAGAATAAGAGGAAAAAAACATTTGCCTTGATCACCATTAAAATAAGTCGCAGTCATTAGTCCACCTTTGAATCTAACAGTCAGAAAAGTTGCATCGCAAAAGATCATTGGTCTTTAAAACTTATAACATTTATTACAAGCACCGATTACAATGAACAACCTTTCAAATCTCTGAGTTATACGTATTGTTAAATTGAATATCCACATAAGATCTCGTATTTGTTTCCTAAAAGAATTAGCCCACCAAATTAGATCAGTGTAAGACTTCACATCATTGCCAAAATCTGTTGGTGTGAAAGTTCCAACCCATGGTATCCATGGTGATACTTGAGATTAACACCAACCCCAACCCCAACTTTCATGTAATCCGTAATCTCCCGAAGCTTGATAAGTGGATTGTGCATGACACGATCATGAATAAGGTGATTTCATGTATCATCCATGTGCAAGGTACCTTACTGCATTTTGTTGTGAACCTCTCTCGGTGATTGCTCACTTTTGTAACACGATACCAGTCCTCAACGGTACTTTTGACAGGCTAAGCGAACCGAACAAATTGAACACCACCACAAAAAACTTTGTCTCGATCTTCAAAAGCATGCTCCCACTCATCCAAAAAAAGAGGTTTGGAAACTTTTTTTCCATCACTTTCGTAACTATCTCTAGCACTTCTAATTAGTTCTGAATTGTTATGAACGTCACTGAAACTGGAAGAACTAGAATCACCGTATGAAAGACATTCCACATGCAATTCAAAGAATGATGCTTGCTTTGAAGTGCAACACAGCGAGACCGTGAAGTTAAAATCAGCAACCACAGGAACTTTCGCTCCATTGTCAACAAAATTGATAACAATATTAGAAGGACACAACGTTCTCCAATTCTCACAAATACAATACTTCAAATCAGTGATGCTCGAACTAAAAGTAAGCAGGTAGGAAAAATGATGTTCCTTATAGTACACAAATGAATAACAGTAAGTATTTGGATTAAAACCATCAACAATAGACATGTTTGAACCTGTAAATGTGATGAAAATGAAACAACATTAAAACATAACAACAATGAACATCAAATAAAATAAACTCCATAACAGAAAATAACAGAATCTGAAAAACGGAGGTCTAACAACCACACCCAATATTTCGCTTAACAATCTATATGGACAAACTCCAATATACTTTCGAGAGAATCAACTGGACAATCAGACTCAATCTCAAGAAAAGTATATCCAAGAGTTGTATCTCAATTTCTCAATTCAATCCACAATCAAAAAAATATAGGAATTTGCGAGCCCGATTGAATATAAGAGAAATAACTTGAACGGTACCAAAGTCCAATGTTCAAGGATCAATCAATTTCAATCAACAACCAAAGGTTGGATTTACCAATTGATCGATTCAACGCACAACCTGTGATATTTCTATTATATAACAAAATATAATGCGAAAAAGAAATAACACAGACAACGGAAGTTTTGTTAACGAGGAAACCGCAAATGAAGAAAAATCCCAGGACCTAGTCCAGATTTGAATACCACACTGTATTAAGCCGCTACAGACACTAGCCTACTCCAAGTTAACTTCGGACTGGAATGTAGTTGAGCCCTAATCAATCTCACACTGATCAAAGTACAGTTGGCTCCTTACGTCTCTGAATCCCATCATGACTCTACGCACTTCATTCCCTTAGCTGATCTCACCCACAACTAAGAGTTGTTATGACCCAAAGTCGAAGACTTGGTAAACAAATCTGTATCACACAGAAAAGTCTATTGTATAGATAAATTTGTCTCCCATAGATAAACCTATGAGTTTTGTTCTGTCTTTTGATAAATCAAGGTGAACAGGAACCAATTGATAATCCGGACTTATATTCCCGAAGAACATCCTAGTATTATCAATCACCTCACAATAATCTTAATCGATTAACGAAACAAGATATTGTGGAATCACAAACGATGAAACGAAGATGTTTGTGACTACTTTTCAATCTTTCCTATCGGAGAATAAATCTTGAGCAAATATTAAAGAAGATAATACTCAATCATGACAGAAAACAACAAGATCAGAACACGTAACTACAGAGAAAATAGTTGGGTCTGGCTTCACAATCCCAATGAAGTCTTTAAGTCGTTAACCTACAGGGTTTCGTGAAAAACCTAAGGTTAAAGGAGAATCAACTCTAGTCGCAACTAGTATCACACATGAGGTGTGGGGATTAGGTTTCCCAGTTTATAGAGTTCTCCTTTATATAGTCTCCAAATCAGGGTTTGCAATCAATGTTACCTTGGTAACAAAGCATTCAATATTCACCGTTAGATTAAAACCTGATTAGATTCAAGCTAATATCTTTTAACCGTTATATCGAACTTAGATTGTCATACACAAATGAAATGTACCGTCATTTAGATAAAGGTAACTGTACCTAAACGTGTACGCTTAGTTGGTTCAACAATAGTTAACCAATTGTTAGCCATATGAGCACTTTCATATCAACCTTATTTATCTTTATCATAACTAGTTCAAAGAAAAAGCTTTATACTATTGCACTTGCAAATGATGCCATTGAAAATCTTATGAAAATGATGTCCTTATGTTATCCAACAAAGGTATATTCTTAAAATCTTTATTAACAAAGTTCAATCTTTATTCGATTTGAACTTACTTTTTTTTCTTCCTCATTTGATTTTGTTTGAGCAGGAAATTTGAGCAACACAGTGTGAAAAAACAAGTGTTTGAGTATATCAAGATGGAATTTGACAAGAAACTAGGTCGGACTTGGCACTCTATCGTCGCAATTTCGGTACTACTTTCTTAAGTTGTTTTATTGTTGTTTTGTTCAATGAATTTTAGTTGTTTGCGTAAATGACATGGTGAATCTAGAATTGAATATTAATTATACATGAATTTGTCAAGCTGACTAATTTTGCAGTTCAATGCACCCGATCATCATGAATAAAGATGGAATCTTCATAATGAGGATACAAAACGTCAAACATAATCCAAACCTCCTTGAGTTGGTTTACTGTCGGTATATAAACATCATTGTAAGTCCAAAATTTTGAAATCTATGACTAGAAAAAACTGGAGAATTACTTGCTTACACATAACTTGGTTTGTATTATGAAAGCTTTGTGCTGCATAAGAATGATGCCTTTGGTAATCTTAAGAACAGTGCGAAGCGATTTTCACCGGAGATAGAAATTGTGGCTTAATATTCAAACCTTCTAAAATATTAGTTTGTATTATATTACTTAAACAAGGGAAACATTGTTCAAATGAGGAAATAATTGTTGTTTGCCACATTAACTGTTTGATGTCCTCGACTTTTATATTGGTTCTTTAGGAAGTTATATTCCAAGAACTAATAATTCCCTGTTCACGCCTTTCATTTCATTGCAGTGGGTGGATTTGACAATCTAGTTATTTAAAACACGTCGGGTTTAACAATTACGGTTCTTAGCCCTTGTTTATTGTTAATTACCAATTTTGCAGTTTAATACTGATTTTTTATTATACACTGATTTATTGTTCTTCTATTTTAATTTTAAGTATCTTTTTTACAAGTAAAGGCTATACCACCTATGGACTGGCAACAATTTTGTCAGAGATCATGGGAGAGTAGATCCCTGTAAAATGTGATACTCGAGTCTCCTTTCTTTTTTCCGTTATTCAAGCATGTATATGCTCCTTTATCTCTTCCACCTTCAAAACCACCAACAGTTCTTCAACCTACTGAAAAGGCGAGGGTACCCAAATATACCTCAAGCTAAAAAATTTCCTACCTATAAGTCATTTCTCCGAAAGTGATTGTCTATGGACTGAGTCGAGAAAATACAACTAATCGGTTCACACTTCGTGTGATCGTCTATGGATACGAGATCGAGACAATACAACAACGAAGTATGTTACTTGATAAAAAGGTTCGGACTTAACCAAACACAATAGGATTCACTTATCAAGTAAATAGGAATTAATGTTTGTGTAATTTACTTTAATTATAATAAAACAATTATAATGCGGAAATACAAAGTAAATGACACAGCAAGATTTTGTTAACGAGGAAACCGCAAATGCAGAAAAACCCCGGGATCTTGTCCATAATTGAATACTCTCAAGATTAGCCGCTACACAAAATTACACCTAACTTCGTATAGTTGAGACCAAGAAACCAAACCTATAGTTCACCTAGTTCCGTCTGTATTCCCACGCCTCCGACCTTAGTCATGTACTTGGAACAATTCCTTTGGTTTGTATTCCAAACAGTAAAGGAACAACAAATCTGTTTGGTATCAACTCTATTCAACCAAGTGATATGAGTCGGACAAAGACTCTTTCTGTTTATCTTAACATAAACTCCTTCGTCATGTCCTTAGATCTATCTTATGTTCAATTACCGAAGTAATCGTTTAAGATTAAGCCAACAACACTATTAATCCAAAGAATTGTGTTGATGCCGATCTACTCAATTAATCAATCCAATCTATCACAAGGATAAACCGATTATTAATTGGATCCTCTTTTACCGAAACAAGTATTGTGCACACCAAAGATTATGAACCCACAAATCAGAAATCTTCAATATCTTCTTCGTCTTCAAAACTTCTTAGATCTTCAATAATAACCTGCACACAATCACTTGAATCTCTTGTAATCAATCACGCACAGAACGGAGTCTGTTAACAATGGATTATCACAAGATCGTCTTCAGAACTAACAACAGTCTAAAGATCCATGTTGAATCTCTAAACTAGTTTGAGTGAATCTTATATCAGAATAAAAGATTCTCAAGCATAAACAAACTAGGTGCAATCAAAGTTCAACCACCGTTAATCAATCAAATCAATGAAAACAAAAGATAAACCGCAATTATCTAGTTTCCCACCAACGGTACACGCTAGAGCTTCTTAATCCCAAAGAAGACTTTAAATTGAGCGGTCGTAAGAGATTTCGCCTAATTAGGTTACTCTCCTCTCCGAATAGGCGCAACACAACAAAGAGGAAGTATGTTGTTACGAAGGATTAGTTTGCTAGAAGGGCAAACTTCAAGTATTTATATACAA
This sequence comes from Papaver somniferum, assembly GCF_003573695.1. Taxonomy (NCBI): domain Eukaryota; kingdom Viridiplantae; phylum Streptophyta; class Magnoliopsida; order Ranunculales; family Papaveraceae; genus Papaver; species Papaver somniferum. Next base: position 172,005,249 of record NC_039358.1, read on the forward strand.
GGAAGTTTGGACACAAAGGAATTTCCAAAACCGAAAATATTCTCAAGATATTCATTAAAGCACAAATTCGGTTTCATAATTCCTGAAAATGCTCTGTCCAAAAATAATGATCGAAATCTCTCGGAAAATCTCTAATTAGTAAATGCACATTACTAATTCTTATTTCCCTACAAAATGAAGTTAAATACCTTAATTAAAAGATTCTTAACTTATTTATGTTTCGATCCTGGGATTCTCTTCCCTTAGCTATTAAGGAATAACTTTGAACAATTAAATAATAAACATTCATAGTGCGTGTTCAAAGTATGTCGACATCCTTACTTTGTAAGTTCTCTTTCACACTTACAACCTTGAAACCGATTTGCCACACTTCCAAACAAGTTTAGAATTGGTTCATCTGACTTTCAAGAACTATGCGATTTATCAAACAAACATTCAATCACAATCATGGGTTTAACGGTTCTACCAAAACAAGTTTCGGTTCTACCTTCCATGTGAGTATTGTGCATAGTCACACTAGCTTTCCGAAATTCGGTTGACTAGGTACTAGGATCGGTTCCCCACATATATATGGTATCTAACTTATATGTGTTGCATATGTCCATAGGATCGGTTCCCCTTTTCCTAAAAACGTGTTGCACATGTCCATAGGATCGGTTCCCCTTTCTGCTATAAACCTTGTTGCACCCCATACAAGGATCAGTTCCCCTTTGTGATGTACTGCACCTCTTACTAGGATCAGTTCCCCTTTCCCATATTTGGTCAGACATAAAATCACAAACCCGATCACACCATCTCAGGTGATTACTTAAGATCGGTTTCACTAATAAAAGTCATAACAATACATAAGTCAGGCCTTTGTGAATAGTTCTACCAAGAACACAAACAAGTTGTGAGCGGTTATACTCAATCACACATATTGGTTGTTCATAAGATATGCAATGAATAACAAAACCAATAACACCTGACAATTTCCTTTTCGGTTCACAAACAAGTTTATGAACTTACTTCCTTAGAACACATGTAGAACATTGTTCCCTAGGATGAAATCCTCACCTCATACCCATACATAATCACAATAGCATTCAAATGATTATGGCGATGTCTTATCTACAAAGTTTAATGGTTAAGCAATAAACCTCGTATTGTATTCCTTAATACTATGTCTATCTAGAGTTCAAATATGTTTCGCAGTTTTGTTTTCAATACGCACGACTTGAAAGATACGTTGGGGAATGAAACAGTTCAAGTGAAATATCACTAACCTCAAGTGGAAGGATGATTGTTGTCGTTGTATCTCCTTGCTTCTTCACATCTTCAATACTTCGCAATACTTGTAATGTCTCATATCCTAATACTTTCAAGCTAACCTATACGAAGTTGACTCTAGTACATAATCAAGTGACTCTTAACATGAGTTTTAATTCACTAAAATATGACAACCAAACTTGACATACCAACGCTTGGTGGATTCAATCGAGCAATGCTCTAACACCTACAAAAACTTAGCTTCTCCTTTCCAGCACCAGCCACTCTTTACAGCAACCAACATCACCCACATGAATCTTCACCACCTGCCGATTACATACTACCAACAACTGGTTTCACCTGGTCCATTACTATCAACATTTTCACACAACATCTCCTTCTCGCACACAACAGACACTGATAGGTGTCTAAAACACCTAATTTTACATTTAGTATTTATGCTTTCTTTGCTATTGTCTTTATGAATTGTCTCTCTTATGTTTGATTTTGAGTTTATTAGGTGCAATGGAGTCATTATGAGCAAAAGAAGAAGAAATTAGCTATTTGGAGCGAAAAGCGAAAAATGTCAATTCACAGGCGAGTTATAGTTGGAGCCGTCTAGTTCGTACATGAGGGAGATGGAGAATGAAATGTCAGTCCCTTATAACTGACAGTTGAGCAATAAAGAGAATTAGGTTGTCGGTTATCTAGAACCGACAGGCAAAATAACTTCATGTGGCCCTTCTCCAGCCATTGTATGTCTTTATCAGTTCCTTTATATTTTGCCCTGAATCTGGTCGAGGAGAAGACAGTTTCTCCCCAATTATTTCATTTCTTTCAGTTCTCCCCTTTTCTCTTTGTTGTTGCTGCTGATTTTCATGGCGAAGAGAAATTAGAACAAGGGAAATTATTATTTGTTGATCTCGGTGATGGATGAGAAGAGACAGTAGAGAAATGGGTTTGTGATGTTCTTGAGAGAAGACGATGGAGAAATTCAGGGCGAGATGGAACTTGAGTATGAGTGGGTTCTCGAAATCAGATGGGTTCAGAGATGAAGAACAAGGGTTTGAAGAGTTTGTAAAGAATTAGAACATGGGTCTGCGTTGGAATCGTTATTATAGAGAAAGAATGATGGTGGTTGCTGATGGAATTTACAGAAGAAAGAATTTAGGGTTTTTCTGTAGTTCAATTGAATTGAAGAAATTGATAACTGAAGTTGCAGTCGGTAAGAATTGGAGAGATGGGTTGAATTGGTTACACAAAGCTGGTGCTCGAGATGGTTTTGTTGTGGAAGAAGCTAACAATGGAAATGGAAGTGTTGAATCTGGGCATTGTTGAGCAATTAAGAGGGTGGTGGTTGCAATTGAAGTTGTTACAGCTGAGAATGGTTTTGCAGATGTTGATTCAGCACTACTATGTTGGCAGAAGCTTGAACTCAGAGCAAGGGAGTCTGATGCTAGTTGAGATGGTGGTGCAGTTGAAATGGCTTGGATGATGTGTGGATTTCAAGTAGCCATGACATGAGATCCTGTAGCTGTTTGAGCTTCAGAAATAGGTGAATGTTTAGGTCAGGTTCCAGATGCAATGTGCTGTTGAGTGAGTTGCTGCTGGTGCTAATTGGTGAATTACAAAGATACAGTGACTTGAGCATGAACTGGTGATGGAACAGATGAGCAGATTGTGTCGCGGCTGTGAAGATTAGGATGGTGTTGCACCGGGTGGTAGTAAAGTTGGTGTTATGTAACTACAGGGTGCGAGCTTGATGCAGAGGCTGTGATGGAATCGGAAACGGAAAGTTGGGTTTGAATCGGATTTGTATTTGGAAGGGGAGAGGTTCAAAGGCAAGTATGTGTTGTGTTTGAGCTGCAGTTGGAGATGGCAGTGGTGGTGTTAGCTCAAGTGCAGGGAGTGATATTGCAGTTTTGGAAGAATAATGAAATGGCAGAATTGTGGGTTTGAAGTTGATTCTGCAATGAAGAAGATGTTGGAAAAAAATGGGTTTCACAAAGGATGAATGACACAGAGAAGAAATTGTTGCACTCCAAAACTTTCAAGGCTTGTATAAATTTCTTTTAGACAAATATTTCTACCCTCCCAATAACAATTGGCGATTACAACAGGTATGCGAAATATTGCCTTCAGGATACAATGAAAGCCCTGCAACGAAAACTGAATTCAAGGTTTGTACCCCTTGATTCAATCAAGAACACACAAAGAGATTTCTGATTTCTGATGATGCTTTTTAAAATAGAGAAAACAGATTGATTTTTGTTATATGTTAAACGAAACTGGGAGAAGCTATTTATAAAGGGTTTTGCACCTGTTGGGAATAGGTTTTTTATTCGCCAACAGGTTTCTATTCACGAAACGTCAGGTTCCTTCATCAACAGACATCAATGGTGTCTTTTGGATTCGAAATTTTCGAACAGGCTTTTATCGGCCAAATAAAACCTTCAGTTCAAAATATTCCAACAGAAGAGGACCCTGGTGGGCTGTTGATATTGGTCTGGGATGCATAGTTGCGATAATGGAGCTTCTGCAGTGTTGTTGGTTGTTGGCAGAGAATGAGATAATGAACTCGAGTAGCAGCAAGGGTTTAGATGGAGGAAATGAGCTGCAGCTGATGGTTTATCATGAAGTTGTCATGGGAAGAGAAATGGTTGCTGGTTTGAGTATGGAGTGATGGGTTTGAGCAAGTTTTGCAAGAAAAAGCTGAAACATATGGTACTGAAATTAATGAGATTCAGTGAACTGAGTTGGTAGTGAAGCTGAGTATTGGTTTGAATTGCAGATAGTAGTGTAGGTGTTGTGTGTTGCTTGAATGGATGTATGGACTGAATGCAGGGAAGATTGGTTACAAGGAGCATTGGTACAGGTCGTGGAAAGGTAGGTTGATCTGTGGCATCTTTGCAAAGACTTAGCCGTGGCTCTTGTGTTGCTAGATGGACTGGAGTTGCTTGTCAGTTTCACAAAACTAAGAAGCTTAACAAGTTAATGGGTTGTGGGCCTAACTTCTATGGACAAGTTTGAGAAGAGTTTTGGGCTGGTTCAAAACCTAACCGAGATTTGGAATGGAGTTTCCAGAGAGAGGTTATAAAAGGATTCTATTATTTTATAGAGGAGGGTAGCATCTTTACTTCTACTTCATTTTTCTAGGGTTTAGAAACATGATAGGTTTTATCTTCCTCTTTGTTATGAACTCCATGAATATGAGTACCTAGTTTTTATCATTGGTTATGGATAAAGTTGATTTCACATAACATGAATCCTTGTTTGATATATTAATTTTGTCTCAGTATTATCGTTTATGATTCACCATTAATATTGGTACATGATTTGAATGCTTGTTTAGTCGAGTCGCGAATCGACTGAGTTTGCTTTCATCTTTATTGCTAGATTAGAGTTTATTATACGCAAAAGTGATAAATTTCTGATTGCAAGTGGCATAATTGTGAGTATTGCTTGTAGTGATACATCCTAGTAGTCACAAGTGAATTATAACCTTTGTTAAATCGGATTAGTGCTTTTACACGTTCGATTGCTTTGATTGGCCTGATTTCATAGAATTTAATGCATCTAGGGAATTAAACTTGATTAATGCTTTTACACGTTAGGTTGTTCTCTTAGATAGAATTCATTTTCGCATCTTTTAATGTGTTTATTGATGATAAGAGGAGATATGCGGGATATACTTGCGATCAAGGTATCCTAGGGCCTTTGATAATGAGAGATTAAATATCAATTCTAGTTATTAAGACAAGAACATGTTTGTAAATGAAAACAATATCCTTAAACAATATCTTTATATCTTGATTTGCGTGTTTGCTTTACTTTATTTGTTTTTAGTATAACTTAGTTTATAAAAATCAGGAAACCCCCCTTGTTACCCATTGTTATTTATAGGAAACCGAAGCATATTGACAACCTAAGTCCTCTCTATGGGAACGATCCTTTCTTGCCCTTGTTATATTTATATTTTGAGTAATCAGAATGTGTAATTATTTTTGACGCCTACGACAGCAATCAAATTTTGGCGTCGCTGCCGGGGAGGCAGCGGTTGTCACTTGTTTTTGGTTCCTTATTTTTGTTTTTAGTTTGTTTATTATTTTTGTTTTTCTTATTTTATTGGTTTTTAACCTTGGTTTGAGAACTCTTGTTTCAAGTACCTATTATGGAAGGAGCATATTGGAATAATGGATACGGTTTTCAACCTCCTCAACATTATGACGATTGGCCATCACCTATGGGATACGTTCGAAACCAATTTATTGGCTTTGATCAATATCCAAGAGCTTATGGTGATTTTCATACATACCAACAACAACCTTGTAGTAGGTATGTAAGTCAAGCACCTAGGTGGGACAATTCTACTTCTTATTTTGTTTATCCGAGATGTATGAGTGCTATAAATGGACTAGACCAACTTGACAGTGATAAAGGGAACGTCGCACAAACCAATTTCTGCAACACTTTTTCTTACCCGACTTCGGATCGTAGTTATGATCATTCACCCATTCAAAGGGAAGAGTCATGGGAAAGAGAACCTATTGTAGCCAATGGTGGTAAGCGTGTGAACGTTAGAAAACTTGCACAGAAATTATACAAGTTGGAAGATGATGGAAACTCGGAAGAGCTTGTCGATGAAATTAGTAGGACCATTCATATGGAGCTTCAACGGCGTCGTGATAAAAGATGGGAAACCAATGAAGATTCTTATTACGGTGAGTCTGAAAATGAAGATGAGTGTGTTGAAAAAGACTAACCTTTGGAGATATTTGATGACACTAGTGTAGAGGACTCAACTCTTGATCTTTATAATGATCAAGCACCTATTCAAAAGGTACATGAGTATGATGAAACTAGTGTTTTACATAATTTCGTTGCAACAAGGTTTGAATCTAATGAAGACGAAGAGGAATATGTTGACACTTATGTAGATTACTCAAGCATTGATCTTTATAATGATCAAGAGCCCATTCAAAGGGGGGAGCTTGAGGATGATGCATTTTTGAGTCTTCTAAAAAAGTTCCTTGTAGCGAAATTTGGAGCCGCAAAAGAGTATGTGCCTTACAACGAAGAGGAGTGTGTTGAGAATGTGACCGATTTGACCAATATTGTGGAAGACCCAATTGATCTTGCAAAGAATTGTAATGATGATGTTTATGTCGAGACTTTGGTTAAGGCAGAAACGGATGAAGAATGGTTGCAAGGTTTGATAGAGGACCATGATATAAAAGAGGTGAGTCATTCACTTGAGTTTTTCAAGGATGAAGAGGATTATGTGATACAAGAGATTGTGCAAGGTTTGTCTAACCCTTTGCATATTGTTTCTTCTCCTTTACCTCTTATTGGTTTGAATGTATGTGCTTCGAGAATATTGTTGAATGACTTTGTTTCTCGATTTACGCCACTAGAAACATTTGATTCTCATACTATGCAAGTCTGCAAAGAAGAAACCATAGAAGTTCCTGAATTTTATGTTCTTTATACACTTCCAAGTGTGGACAAGAATAAGTGTGGGGGAAACTTCTATTGGGCTATAGCTTCACTTTTGCTTTATTATACTAATGTTTGTGTGAAGTTACTATTTGCAAAACAGGTTACATGTAAGGATCCCCAACTTTTCAGATTGTTGGTGTATGGGGAATTCGTCTTGCAAGTCGGGTTGACGACTTTAAACCAAGCGCTGCATGGGAGGCCACCTATTGGTTTTGTATCTCTTATCTTTTGATTTTTTTCTTGTCTTGTATTTATTTATTTTTCTTGTCGCATATCATTTTAAGATTTCCCACCTTGACTTTCTTTGGACGATTCAATTTACATTGAGGACAATGTAAAGTTTAAGTGTGGGGGAGTGGTTAAGCATTTGCATTGTAAAATTTTCAAAATTTTCAACTTTTGTGTAAATTAGTGAATAAAAAAACTCCAACTTGTATTTAGTTTAGAGTCACATAGTATACATGTCGCTAAGATTACATCGAGATTCTCACAAGAGTGACTGAACTTAGAGATGACAGAGAACATGATCGGGTTTCTTACTTGTTTGGGAGTTAAAGTTGGATTTAACCATGCCAGTGGCAAATGAGGTGCAGACTGAATTCGTTATTAGAGTAGCGGTCCCCTATAGTGGAGACTACCCATGTTACATCATAAGAGGCACCGACCTTCAATTCTTTGTACCTGTCTAAATTTGTGCTTTTAGAGTGTGTGTGTCACCGCACGTAAACTCCGGGTAGAATGGTGAGCTACCCAACCTCCAACCAATAGAAGCACTATTTTGATCTCTTGAGTGCTATTTTATCAATCATTAATGGTGACATCGAATTGCTAACTTACATAACCCTTGTAATCTTATTCGCAGTTAGCACCATCCACTTTATCTCTCTCTACACCAACAGGTCCATAGAAACACCATCATCATCAACAAGAAGAGCATCACAAATTCGAAGGAAAGTTGAAGACGTTCAAGGTTTACAAGCAACAGTACAAAAATGAGCAGATTTCATATTCAAGTATAGAAACAAGACAAGGAGCAGAATTTTTACAAGTTGAAGACTATTGTACATGAGCGAATATTATCAAGATGAGAATTCAAGAAGTTTATGATATCGAGACATACAAGTTGTGAAGAATCGAGCGGTAAAGTACTTACACCATGATGTTTGTACTTGCATTTTTATTTTATCTTTATTTTTATTTGTTAATTTGTATTTTATTTTCTCTTGTCTCAAAAATAAAAAAAAAAAACTTGGGATATGGTCATCGCTATGCTAGATCCCTTGTCAAAAAAAAAAAAGGAGACAAGAGACAATTTTATTAGGTTCATCATTAGTTTAAATATTTTGTTTGTTTTCATTTTGTATTTACTTTATTTATCTTGCATATTATTAAAAAGGAAAAAAAAAAAAAAGGAAAAAAAAGGAAAAAAAAAAGAGAAAAAATATATATTCATTGCATCATATTTGGTTTGTTTAGTTCGTTTTTGGTTTTGTATTCATTCAATAAAGCTAATGGAAGAAGAAATATCTGTAATGAAGTTTCAAGCAACAAGGAATTAGAGGAAAGAATTACATTGTCAAGATTCTACGAAGTTCGAGATTTCATCATCAAGAGTTGAAGACCGAAGACGAAGATGAAGACAAGGATTGAAGACCGAAGACGTTTCTATGGATGCTGTGAGAGTGGTGCTAAGTGCACGCCGAACGGATAACGAGGTAAGTAAGCATATTTTCACCTTCGTTAAGTGGTTGATTTCCTTTCTTAGAGATCGTCAGAAAAAAGGGTTTTCAAAATGAATAAAAGATGTGGGTTTTCAAAACAATTCGGAGGGTTTTGCATTCATACCATTCAACGTGTCGCAGGATTCTCTCTTCATTCCTACCTGGACACATGTGTGACCCATAAAAAGTTGTTTATTATTGAGAGCAACTTCATAAAACCCTTTCTTGTGAGGCAGAGTCGAGACTTTTGATCACTCCGAACCCGAATTTCTTTCGATAAGGGATGGTTATTTCTCTCTCAACTTTTAAGGATGAGATTGTGTTCATTTATGTGTCTAACTTCTTATGACTAGTGTGCAGAATTTCTATGTCTTCTTAGCGCGTTGGATGCTATCATTTCGGAGAACTAGTAAGTTGGTAAAGTAGGTTTTGTGGGTATATCTCTAGTAAACCTTCACGAGACTATAACTCGTCCACTAGGGACACCTAGGGGTTAAAAGGCCTGTTATTCATGCTAAGAGTAACCGTATCCTCGGCGACACAAAGTTGTATGTATGTTTTAAAATTGTTTTGTTTGATTTGCTCGAGGACTAGAAAAGTCTAAGTATGAGGGGATTTGATAGGTGTCTGAAACACCTAATTTTATATCTAGTATTTATGCTTTCTTTGCTATTGTCTTTATGAATTGTGTCTCTTATGTTTGATTTTGAGTTTATTAGGTGCAATGGAGTCATTATGAGCAAAAGAAGAAGAAATTAGCTATTTGGAGCGAAAAGGGAAAAATGTCAATTCACATGCGAGTTATAGTTGGAGCCGTCTAGTTCGTACATGAGGGAGATGGAGAATGAACTGTCAGTCCCTTATAACTGACAGTTGAGCAATAAAGAGAATTAGGTTGTCGGTTATCTAGAACCGACAGGAAAAATAACTTCATGTGGCCCTTCTCCAGCCATTGTATTCCTTTATCAGTTCCTTTATATTTTGCCCTGAATTTGGTCGAGGAGAAGACAGTTTCTCCCCAATTATTTCATTTCTTTCAGTTCTCCCCTTTTCTCTTTGCTGTTGCTGCTGATTTTCATGGCGATGAGAAATTAAAAGAAGGGAAATTATTATTTGTTGATCTCGGTGATGGATGAGAAGAAACATTAGAGAAATGGGTTTGTGATGTTCTTGAGAGAAGACGATGGAGAAATTCAGGGCGAGATGGAACTTGAGTATGAGTGGGTTCTCGAAATCAGATGGGTTCAGAGATGAAGAGCAAGGGTTTGAAGAGTTTGTAAAGAATTAGAACATGGGTATGTGTTGGAATCGTTGTTAGAGAGAAAGAATGATGATGGCTGCTGATGGAATTTACAGAAGAAAGAATTTAGGGTTTTTCTGTAGTTCAATTGAATTGAAGAAATTGATAACTGAAGTTGCAGTCGGTAAGAATTGGAGAGATGGGTTGAATTGGTTACACAAAGCTGGTGCTCGAGATGGTTTTGCTGTGGAAGAAGCTAACAATGGAAATGGAAGTGTTGAATCTGGGCATTGTTGAGCAATTAAGAGGGTGGTGGTTGCAATTGAAGTTGTTACAGCTGAGAATGGTTTTGCAGATGTTGATTCAGCACTACTGTGTTGGCAGAAGCTTGAACTCAGAGCAAGGGAGTCTGATGCTAGTTGAGATGGTGGTGCAGTTGAAATGGCTTGGAAGATGTGTGGATTTCAAGTAGCCATGACATGAGATCCTGTAGCTGTTTGAGCTCCACAAATAGGTGAATGTTTAGGTCGGGTTCCAGATGCAATGGGCTGTTGAGTGAGTTTCTACTGGTGCTAATTGGTGAATTACAAAGGTACAGTGACTTGATCATGAACTGGTGATGGAACAGATGAGCAGATTGTGTCGCGGCTGTGAAGATTATGATGGTGTTGCACCTGGTGATAGTAAAGTTGGTGTTATGTAACTACAGGGTGCGAGCTTGATGCAGAGGCTGTGATGGAATCGGAGACGGAAAGTTAGGTTTGAATCGGATTTGTATTTGGCAGGGGAGAGGTTCAAAGGCAAGTATGTGTTGTGTTTGAGCTGCAGTTGGAGATGGCAGCGGTGGTGTTAGCTCAAGTGCAGGGAGTGATATTGCAGTTTTGGAAGAATAATGAAATGGCAGAATTGTGGGTTTGAAGTTGATTCTGCAATGAAGAAGAGGACCCTGGTGGGCTGTTGATGTTGTTCTGGGATGCATAGTTGCGATAATGGAGCTTCTGCGGTGTTGTTGGTTGCTGGCAGAGAATGAGATAATGAACTCGAGTAGCAGCAAGGGTTTAGATGGAGGAAATGAGCTGCAGCTGATGGTTTATCATGAAGTTTTCATGGGAAGAGAAATGGCTGCTGGTTTGAGTATGGAATGATGGGTTTGAGCAGGTTTTGCAAGAAAAAGCTGAAGCATATGGTACTGAAATTAATGAGATTCAGTGAACTGAGTTGGTGGTGAAGCTGAGTATCGGTTTGAATTGCAGATAGTAGTGTAGGTGCTGTGTGTTGCTTGAATGGATGTATGGACTGAATGCAGGGAAGATTGGTTACAAGGAGCATTGGTACAGGTCGTGGAAAGGTAGGTTGATCTGTGGCATCTTTGCAAAGACTTAGCCGTGGCTCTTGTGTTGCTAGATGGACTGGAGTTGCTTGTCAGTTTCACAAAACTAAGAAGCTTAACAAGTTAATGGGTTGTGGGCCTAACTTCTATGGACAAGTTTGAGAAGAGTTTTGGGCTGGTTCAAAACCTAACCGAGATTTGGAATGGAGTTTCCAGAGAGAGGTTATAAAAGGATTCTATTGTTTTATACATGAGGGTAGCATCTTTACTTCTACTTCATTTTTCTAGGGTTTAGAAACATGATAGGTTTTATCTTCCTCCTTGTTATGAACTCCATGAATATGTGTACCTAGTTTTTATCATTGGTTATGGATAAAGTTGATTTCACATAACATGAATCCTTGTTTGATATATTAATTTTGTCTCAGTATTATCGTTTATGATTCACCATTAATATTGTTACATGATTTGAATGCTTGTTTAGTCGAGTCGCGAATCGATTGAGTTTGCTTTCATCTTTATTGCTAGATTAGAGTTTATTATACACAAAAGTGATAAATTTCTGATTGCAAGTAGCATAATTGTGAGTATTGCTTGTAGTGATACATCCTAGTAGTCACAAGTGAATTATAACTTTTGTTAAATCGGATTAGTGCTTTTACACGTTCGATTGCTTTGATTGGCCTGATTTCATATAACTTAATGCATCTAGGGAATTAAACTTGATTAGTGCTTTTACACGTTAGGTTGTTCTCTTAGATAGAATTCATTTTCGCATCTTTTAATGTGTTTATTGATGATAAGAGGAGATTTGCGGGATATACTTGCGATAAAGGTATCCTAGGGCCTTTGATAATGAGAGATTAAATATCAATTCTAGTTATTAAGACAAGAACATGTTTGTGAATGAAAACTATATCCTTAACCAATATCTTTATATCTTGATTTGCGTGTTTGCTTTACTTTATTTGTTTTTAGTATAACTTAGTTTATAAAAATCAGAAAACCTCCCTTGTTACCCATTGTTATTTATAGGAAACCGAAGCATATTGACAACCTAAGTCCTCTCTGTGGGAACGATCCTTTCTTGCCCTTGCTATATTTATATTTTGAGTAGTCAGAAAGTGTAATAATTTTTGACGCCTACGACAACGATCAGACACCAGTTCAGTGTCCGTACCACCATCAACAGTTCACCATCACCACCAGCTCGAGGAGCTTGTTACTGTCACGTGTGCCACCAGCTGAAAGTCGTTTTCGTAGTAACATTTAATTCTGATTATTTGAAATAAAGCTTCTATTTTCTGAATCAGGGGACAATTGTCTCGGGGTGAAGATGTCCTTATTGGAATACCACTACCGTTGTACAGGATGATGTTCAATAAAGACAAGCTTTCTGTTTCAAACAACGAGGCATAGTGAAAGTGGAATGGTGGATCAGGTACTGACCTGCAGCTGATCACGATTCATAATTAACGCGTAATCTTAAGCTATAATGAAAGTGAGATGGGGACCTCTCGTTCACAGCATACACAATTAACTTATTAAGTAATTTAGTGTAAAGTTTTTTCAGTATGTTCATGTTGTGGAACATCTCAATGTGATTATATTTGATTGCTTTTCTTCTGTAATGTTTTGACAATAGCTATGTACTTATCATACATAGTTTTCATGACTGCTTGAAGAAACATTGAGTTTATTAATTCAGGGGTTAATATTCAGTCATGTTTTTTGCATTTCTTTTTCTTTTTCAACAATACAAAATTTATACTATCAATTTGTTCCGGTTATGCATGTATTGTTTCGTTTCCCTCTCTCTTCTGCAAATGGTACATTATGAATCAAAATGTACAAACAAACAAAAAAATGGTCGCTACCCGGTGTAAAGCACGGGTTATTATCTAGTAAGCATGATTTGAGAAAAAAAAAATGAAAACAAAAAGATAATCAAATCAAAAGTTAAAATAAGCTAAAAACCTAATAATTTAACTAAAAAAATTGAATAATTACTAACAAGATTCATAAAAAACAACAAAAACAAAAACGAACAAAAAACTAATCAATAAATATACAAAACATTATATATCGAGTTACAAAAACGAAATACACTCTGAAAACATCATGAAAAACGATATGTTCTTTATAATTCAGTTGAAAACATAAACATAAACAAAAAAATCATCAGTAGTAGCAGAAAGAGGAACGAGAAAAATTATAGAACATGATTGAAAAAATCAATCACGAAAGAATCTTCAAGAAACCCTAGATCGAAATCCAGAAACTGAAAGAGGAGAGAAAACATAATTCGAATCTGTGAAAATTTGTGGAAAAAATCATGGAAACTTTGAAATAACCAGCTTAAATATCTATTAGTATAGAAAGATAGTTTAGGTATTTTCAAAATGGACATAATATGTCTGGTATGTGTACAGAACCTGAGGATAAAAAATTGGTTCCAATTTGTTTTTCCCTTTTATCATGAACCTCCAGTTGATGGACTCTTAAATTCTTAATAGGCCGACCTACCATTAACTAGGCCCATAATGCTTCAAAAGAAAAAATTAACTAGGCCCATAATAATAGTTTTCTGGTTATGTGCACAAAGTCAGGTGTGTACACTATGTGTGTGCATCAGAAATGCCCACTGTAGGACCTACAGACAAAGGTGTTAGTCGTGTACATCAGAAAGACGTCACTAAATTAGAGTAAAATCGAATAAGAACGTAGGAAGACTCGGAACAGCAATTAGAGTTGTCTTTCCTAGAGTTCGTATGTTTCACTGTTACGCATATGTAGAAATTTTAAAATAGGCTTGATTTCGTGAAGAATTTCAACAAGATCGGTGGGTGCCCGTCTCGACTATCTTAGATGGCAACTGAAGACGGCAATGCAGTAGTCGCGAATCCTATTTCATAGGTAGTGTAAATGGGTAGTGAAGTTGATGATGCGAACTATAAAATCAAATGTAAACACACTAGTAGTAACAGTGAAGGAATAACATGAATAGAGTAAGCACAAAATAACACCACAACGAAAAAAATCTAATCTAAGATAAGGGAAGAGAAAGGAAAGACCCTTCCAGACGAAAGAATGCCACAAATTGGAGTATAAGAATTAAACTTGGCAGATTGAATTGACGTCGTTAGCAGTGTGAGTAGTCCTAAAACAAGAGAATGGAGACTGGGGAGGGATCACCAGATCTTTTCCAGGGGTTTAGTCCACGAGTAAGTTTGGGGGAGTTTCTAAAACAAGAGAATGGAGACTGGGGAGGGATCACCAGATCTTTTCCAGGGGTTAGTCCACGAGTAAGTTTGGGGGAGTTTAATGTATTTTGAGTCTTGGGGATTTTGAGGGAGTGTAAGAGAGTGTGGGGAGTTTGAGAGAGTTTGGTGTTTTGAGTGTGGGGAGTTTGAGAGACTCTCCAGAAATCTCTACTTTTTTGAGAGATTTGGAGTGAGGAAAAAATACACTATAAACTCCCTAGAACTCCCCCAAAAACACCAACTCCCTATCATTCTAATTTTAGCGGCTAACAGGGAGTTTGAGAGTTTCTTTCAAACTCCCCCACGACTAACAGGGTTTTCTAGGGAGTTCGGGAGACTCTTCTAAACTCTCCCACGACTAACAGAGATTTCGAGAGACTCTTTTGAACTTCCCCACGACTAACAGGAAAAAACCAAACTACATCCAACTCCCCCAACTCCCTTGAGGACTAACACCTTCATCTCTATCTTTCAGATCACTTCTCAGAATTTCAGGAGTTCCTCCAATTGAAAGAACTTGACCCGTTTTAAATTTATCATTCCTTCTGAAAGCGCATTTCTTTACTCCTTTCTCAATCTCTCCTTGTCTTGATTTGAAAGGGAATCAATAGAGATACTTGGAAGAGAAACCCACTGCGTACTAAGGATGCAATTACCTGAGGTAGCTAACTTCACACGGGAATAGTTCTCACCAAAACTGTGTATACAACAATACACACAGTACTTTTTGAAATGAGAACGTAACATCCCTGATGAGGGAATTATGCATGTGATAACTTGTGTTCCGGCATAAGGATCACGTGGTCAGCTTATATAAATTGTGCTGCATATAAGGATCACACGAGCCTTTATTTTTCACACAAACATCATGAATGGACCATTGGACCACAACCAAATGTTAGTAAATCGAGTTCACATGAATCAGCAGTGGAACTAGTTAGTACGAAATATCTTTTACAGAGATAATTTGCATCAAAAAATAAAAGAAAAAGGAAAAAATCATGATCGATAAAATCCCATCCTATTTTATAATAAAAAAATTTAAGATACCCAAATATACCGATAATTAGGACGACCCTTAGATCATAACGATACTTTTTGAGGATGATGTCGGCATACAACACATGGTAAACACATGAGCTTCCAAAATATCCCCAAAAATCTCTAAATGTTGAGGACAGAATCACAAGTAGCTAGGATCAATACAAGATTTCGGTCAAAAAAAAAACAAGATTTTGGTATAGAACATTAATGAAAACTGTAGTTCCAAACATGGAAGAATTATTTTTGTAGTGGTTGAGGGTACATGTTAAGCCTAGAAACTTATGCAAAAAGGAGATAGTATCAAGCGTCACTAAGAAAGGCTAAACCACGATTCTTCCATTTGAAACAGAAAAGGAGATGGTCTTTATTAGGCTCTGATTCAAAATAGGATGTACAGGTTTCATGGAAGTATAACAACCAACTATTTACTGTGCGTTTGATATATACCACCTACAAGGACATCCTGCAAACTGTTAGGAATAACCCATTCAATTTTAACCCTTCAAAGAATCTCGTCCCTCGTTACATAACTATAAATGTCATGTGAACACTCGTTACAAGGCGTGCACAAACTCGGAAAGAAGACCAACTTGCAGAGATAAACTACAGGCACTGAATTTGTGAACAATAGATATAGACTTTGTTCGGATCACAATATCTAAAAAGTTCCAACTGCTACGATTGAGCACATAAAATTTTACAACAGTAATAAAAAAGCAATAGAGACAATTCAGAGTAGAGAGTAAACCCGTAACATGATCAATCCGATAACTCGAGGATGATGAATTTATGTGTTGTTTTCACTTACTGTTGTTTGGCGTGCCTACGACAAAACATCTTCATCCTCTGCAACCCATCTTTAAGAGAAGCAAGATCAATTGAAAAGGTTATTCGGAGCCAATTTTCTAAACCCAACACAGCTCCTGCAACAAATACAGATTGGCGTTAATAATAAGAATTTTTTGACTGCATTTAATTGAGAGCTATTGGAAGCTTTCATGGATGAAACGAATGATTCAGATAGTTCTTATACATACTACAGGCATAGAATGCTTACAGTTGAATCAGTACTAACATGTATATTTAAATGGTACATGATAGATGAAGGTTTATTATTCCTTTGCAAGCTTCACTGAGTGCTAGCCTCAAGCTACTATATATCTTGGTTTATGAAGGTCTAAATCTGGTTCACCTTCCATTACACACTGTTCCAAGGCTTTTGCAAGAAAATTAATTTAATATACAAATGGTGCATATGAGTGTTCAGTAATCCTAGTATAATGAGTCATATTTGAAGTTCAAAAACTCTAACCTGGAAGAACAATAACAGATTCCTCTTTTGCCAGCTTGAAGCAGAAGTCCATATCATCAGAAATGTCTTCCAGAAGTACTGTATTCAGCTTTACCTGAACAGAAACTCGAGGATAAGTAAGCCCACAACCATCCACAATATTATGCAAATTATAACTTTCAATTCCCTCACCATGAGAAACATGGATCCTTCTGGTCTGGGGAGCAAAGTAATGCAAGCAATCTCCTTTATTTCTTCATAGCAGATATCAATAGCTTGACAAAGCAAACTAATAATATTTTCAAAGAAATCCTCTTTTGTATTCTCGAGGATTTGAGGAAGTGCTCCCTAAGACAGAGACATCAAGATAACAATTAACAACAGAAAGCAAGGAAGCTCGTATATGTCCTTTATTTCTCAATCTCTGGAACGAGAACTTAAGAAAAAGAGTCAGCAAAAGCCCATTGAGCAATTGCATCTCCTATCAAACTATATAAAAGTGAATCTTGAACATCTACAGGACTGAGTTAAAATATATAGGAAGATACAGTGTGAAAATTACTCCACATATAGAACGGAAAATTAGGATAAACGACCAACATTAGAAATATTGCAATATATTTCTCCTTGGAAGAAAGGACTGAAGTATGCAATTGACAATGCACATTTCAAAGTAGATACCAACATTTGTGAAGGACACACTGCACCTTTCACTGTGCATTCCAAAACCAGAAGTAAGCACACAGAAAAGCCCATACTGAAATTGCATAGTGCCGTCTATTTACCAAAGAGAACATGTCTACATGACTTTGACTTTTTCTTTCTGAGACTAATTAACTTAAAATAAAACTGAAGGACACAGACACGAGGAGAACCCATCACCCTTCTCCCAAATCTAGAACAACTGTGATCATATATTTAGTTTCTTTTACCTGGCAACCGTGAAATGCTTATGGTAATTTTGGCATTCAATTTAAAACAAGTAACCAAAGAACATGTACCTGAATGACGCATGCCGGGCTAGTGGACATATTGAGACATTGCTTAATGAGACTAACAATCTGTGATAGAGAGAGTGAAAGAGAGAAAAATCAGTATTAATTGAAGCCAATAAAATTGTAACAACAAGCCAGCAAGGTGTAAAACTTAATGAATTCAGAAGCACCTCTGTGTCTTTCAGAAATCCACTTGGGTCAGTAATGACAAGCCAACCAAGTCGTAAACCAGGCACTATCCATCTCTTCGATATAGACCCAAGAGTAAAAATAGGAACTGTGGATCCAAATACTCCCATCGGCACGAAAGGGTTACTCCCAAAGATGAGATGGGCATACACTTCATCAGCAATTACAGGGATTCCAAGCCTTTTTGCCGTTTCAGCCACCTAGCCCAACAAAAATTATTTCAGCGAAGCTAATTCAATACTATGAATCATATTTCACACATTAACTTTTGATTTCTCGACCTTCTAATAGGATAAATAAATAATCAAATCATACTCACGCAGGACTTCAATGCTAGATAGATTAATCATCAGCGCCTCCATTAAGGCATTAAGAAATGAGATTTACTATTATCCTAAGAAGTATTGACGAAAACTAAGTTAATATTGAGAAGTAACTGCAATAAGCACACCTTCTTCAAATGCTCATACGTGTAAACATTGCCACATGGATTTCCAGGGTTTATAATTACAATTGCAACAGTATTCTCATCTGCGAGAGCCTCGACAGCATCAAGATCAACCTCCCAAGCCTTCTCTGGAAGAAGATCAAAATGCCTCACTTCAAGATTGTGAAAAACGGCACATGCGTCATAATGTGGGTACCCTGGTTTTGGAATCAATATGTTTCCACCAGGACAAGCTAAGACAGTTGTTATGATTTCAATTGCCTGCCGACAACCGCTTGTGAGAAAAACATCCTCAGTTGATAACTTATAAGGGAGATCACGCGATAAGTGTTCAGCAATTGATCTGTTCAACAGGAAAGTTGGATTTATTTATTCTTGTCGATACTACCAAAACTAAAACCCTAGACATGCAACAGATAACTTGAAAGAAGTCAACTAACTTAGAAGTGAGAATTACAGACCTTCTAGCTGTGGGGATTCCAGCAGGTGGAGGATAAGAATTGAACTTAGCAGACTGAATAGCAGTATTTAGGGCATCATCAACAATATGGGTAGTCCTAAAACAAGTGAAAGGAGAGGGATCTCCATGACCAAGAGGAATAATTGGTCTTTCATCATTTACATTCAAATTACTATTCATAACTTCAAGCAATCCTCTGATTGTATTTTCCGTACCCACTTTAAGTTTGTCATTCCCTCTAATGATCCATTTCTTCCCCCCTTTCTCCATTTTCTTCTGCTGCTTCTTAGAGATAGAAGAAAGTCACAGTAGTGAAGATGTTATGTAGAAGATTCCATCGTGTAAGGTTATAATTTTGACGCTTTGTGTTACGTATGTATGGCGTAACCCAGACAAGAACCAACCAATCCTAGTCTTATGGCCTTCCAATCTAGCATGGGGATTGGAAAGCCATGTCACCTAAAATACCCCCAAGCCTTGTAGCAATTATAATCTAGCATCTTTCCTAATGGAACAGCGCAATCATCTCAGCCATCGGATCAAAAAATAAATCAGTCTCGCTGAATCATTCCGCAAACAGTAGAATTTTGGTTCGCTAAATGAAATAACACAACTATCTCGCTATTAGTTGGAATCCGAAATATATCTAGAGAGAGAAGTAATGTTGAAGAATAGACAACGCTTTTTGTCAAATCTTGAAGCAAAATCTAGCCCATAAGACTTAGCCTTAGAGCATCTCCAACATTGGGTGCTCAAAATCCTATATGGAATTTTTATTTAGATCCTTATTTATGAGGTTTTATATATGTAGCAAAAATACCTTCCTAGTTTGGGGCTGGGCATTTATTTGGGGCCTTGGGGCCTACTACATTCCTCTCCCAACTTTTACAAATGGTTATGGGGTGCCAAACTTGACAAATTGACCAATATAACCTCAAATTAATTCCTAAAACTAACCCATATAAATACTAATCTATTACCATTTTCAGTAAAAAAACCAAAAACATGAAAACCTAAACAAATAAAAAATTCTATTCTAATCTAATCTAATCCTTCCAAATTCCATAAACGCTAATCAATTTTTCTTTTTGATCTTCTTCTCCAACGATCTCTGATCCAACCAAGAAAATGTAATCTCCATCAACCTGTTCTATTATTAGCATTTGTTCATTGATTTGCATGTTTAAAACCACCATTTTGAAAATCAAAATCTTTGATTTACCCAGAATCGGCTTATGTAGATCTATCGTATCAACTGATTATGAGTTTTTTTCTTCGTACATGAAGAGCTTGCAGAGGAATTGGTTTATAGGACGATTTGCATCGACCGATTCTGGGTAGAAATCAGAATATGAAAAGACATATCGGTTTGTAAGTGCATTAGCATAAACCGATTCCGGGTAGTAATTTTTTTTGAACTCTGCACCCTTACAAAAGGGTTTTATTTACGTGGTAGTGTACCGATTGTGAAGTTGTTTCTTCAGATTCCATTTCATAATTGTTTTTTATACATGTATCACATAAACCGATTCTTGATGTTTGAAATTCCAGTATGTTTCTTGTTACAATCGGATTGTGTATGTTGTCCAATGTATCGATTTTTGACCTAGATTTTTTATTTTTTTTATTTTGTAGATTTGGACTTCGGACACCTAGCATTTTATTCTCGAGAGATCAACCGGGAGGATGTTCACAGGCCATGGTACCTAGAAGCCTCTACAAGTTCGGTATGGCTGTGAGACCCGTTTGGAGCAGGCCCTCGCACTGGCAGACAATCTTGCACTAGAAGAGCTCGTTGAGATCATCCGGTTTGCAAGGAGAATAAGGGATGTGATTGAAGCTAGGAAGAGATGGCTGCAGCTCAAGCCTTTGCCGAAGCAGAAATTGTTGTTGCTACTTTTGATACTGGTGCATCATGATGTTGATGATCTCTTTTAAATATTTTAAGTTTTAAGTTTTTAATACTTTGGGTGGTTTAAGTCTTTAACACTTTTTTTGATGATTAAAGTTTTTTTTTTTATGATTATGGCAAAACAAGTTTATGCATGCTCCAAACTCTATTTTGCAAATACAGGTAAACAATCGGGCTATAAGACTGCACTTATAAACCGATTGTTGAGGCTCCATCATGGAATCGGTTTATGTGGGAGTCAGTATAATATGATTCTTCATGCCTTAGAAATGCAGTTTTTTTTGTATCTTTTTTCTAGTCAAAATTGGATTACATATATAGCTATATAAACCGATTACTTTAGCTGGAAACTCAAATTTTTTACACGCACACAATCGGTTTATGTTGCCAAACATAAAAACGGATTACTGTTGACATCAAACAATAATGAGGTTTTAAGGACATTTAAGAGGACCGATTGTGCTCAATTATTTCACCTTTTTCGAAAAAAACTAGTTGTTGGAGTCTTTGTCTCTATATATAGAAACCTCATCCTTGGACACAATTTTCCTCAAACTTGCTCATCATATTCGCTCCTACTCCATATACTCTACAACTACTCATTTCACACATCCCCATACAAGCATGGCATTGTTTGACTCCATCGAAGATTTGGCAATCACCAAAGCATGGTACGCCCAAAGTCGAGTTCTAGAGATATATAATAAATTTAGGCAAGATTATGGGAACCTGAAGAGAAGAAGTCTTCAACAAATCCATGATAGACACCAAGTCATCTTAGATGTGATAGTTTCTTTTATGGCTTTTCAACAACAAATATTGAATGCTAGCTACTTTATCTTGTCTCTTAAACAATTTGTAAGTATTTTTATGGTTTATTCTACACAATCTACTTTTATCAATTTGTAACTAACAAAGTAAGTTTGTGTCATGTTTTTTAGCACGAAACCGTGAATGCGCGCTATTTGGAGGAAAATGGGGAATAATTCACATTCGATGAAAGCTATCACTTCATGGTATCCAAAATTTTGGGAGTTCGGCCCAGACTTTATGGTGGGTGAATCAGACTCGGATTCCTCAAACGAAGATTGATAGTTTTAGGAGTTTTTGTGTGTTAATCTCTATGTAAACCCTCACGAGACTATAACTCGTCCACTAGGGTCACCTAGGGGATCAAAGGCCTGATGCACGTGCTAAGTGCATCCATGATTCCTACGAAAATGAGTAAGTTTGAAATGAATGAAAGTATGAATGATTTTTTTTTCTTACGACCAAACAATCGGTTTACATATGACGCCGAAAAAAACCGATTATAGGAATCGGATTTTATCTATGCATACTTTAACCGATTATTTATGCCCTTCTTGAATACCAAAGAACACTACCCAGGATCGGTTTACTAGTGCATGAACGTTAACCGATTTTGGGTAGTCTTTCTCAAAAAAAAAATAATAAAAAAAACAGTTGTTTGATGTTTTGAAAATCGATTTTTATTAGTTGATTTCACATCTAACACGGTTAATTAACACCTAAAACGATTAATTAACACTAATTAATCACGGATAAAATGGGTAGAAAGAGAATAGTTGGTTAATGGGTTTTGAAAAATTACTTCTTAATGACCCTTTTTTTAGTAACATGCCCCAAATAAATGCCCTAGGCCGCAAACTAGCTAGGCAGGCAAAAATAACAGTGTTTTGCTCATAAAACATCTCCAAAAATAACAATGATGTGCAGTCTTATGTTTAGGATTTATTTTTTTGGATAATGGATAAAATTGATTTCTTTTTTTCTATTGGTTTAAAAAAAAATATTTTAAAATAATAATTAAAAAGATGACATGGAGGTCATTCTGAAGGTCTAGATAAGACTTTCTTGGTATTCATCTTCATCTTAGTTTCGTGTCTTTCGATCTGGCATCTTTTTTTTTTGCTCTAAATACTGCCTAATCAAGAGGACAGGAAAATATGCTCGACCACTATGGGGAAAGCACTGGGTGGTTTAGCTTATATCGAGCGGCCAAGAATCTGGTTGCAGTTTTCACCGTTAAGCTTTTTTTCGAAGGTATCCCTTACCGTACTTCCCTTTCCAACCTCCTTACCCTTAACTGCTCATGTCTCTTCATATCTCTCTTACTCATTCATACCTAATTCTAAAGTAAATTTCTCGTTTTATATTTCAAAATAAAATTTCATGATTAGTGGATTTTTCTTATGAAGAAATGTAAATGAAAATTGTGATGTCTGATGAAGAACAATAAAGGTATATTCAGATGTTGTAATAGTTGAATGAGTCAAATGAGGATAAATAACTGATAACCACGATGATACAACTACATTTAGGACATATACCGAGAGTTCTAGATCCAAAACAAGTATTCACAAGAAGATTGTCATTTTGAGGGCAAAATTTTACCATCAGAAACTAATGCACAATCATATTATTCCCAACTTTGTGTACGCTAATCAAAATTTTCAGGATCGATTCTGTAATGCCCCGACATTTGGTGATAAAAATTATCGATCAGCTTTGTCAGGTGCAACGTTAATTTCGTTGTCAGTATGTATGATGCCTGAAATATTAAAGGTCATAGTCCTGAACAAAAGGTTATTACAACCCTAAGGATTCTAGGTTATGTGTGTCCAACGGATTCTACCGATGAGTACATTCGAATAGGAAAAAAACTGCATACAAGTATTTTTCATTGTTTTGGGAAACAATAATTAATTATTTTGGTCCAATATTTTTACGAAAACAACTTAGGCGGATGTTAGAAAATTGCGAAAGAGGACAGGGGATTTATAGGCATGTAAGGTAATATCGATTACATGCATTGGGTATAGCAAGGATGCCATACCTTATGAGCATGTCAATATAAATATCATTACCCAAAGCCAATTGTTATTTCAAAGTTGCTGCAACTTATAGTTATTGGATGGGCATGCATTTTGGTCTTTCGGGTTCACAAAATGACATAAATATTTTGCACAAATTACCTCTGCTTAAAGACCTAAAGTATAAAAAAATTCTCAAGATTAATTTCACAATCAACGGAAATCACTACTCTCATGGGTATTAGTTGGCGGATGGAACTTATCCAAAATGGTCAACCTTAATTCAAGCGTACAGTCATCTCTCCCATGACTAAGTGGATCATTCATGAAGTATTTTAACAGGAAACAAGTGGATTTGAGGAAGGATGTTGAACGAGCGTTTGGAATTTTATATTAGCTTTGGGTAGATTCCGTGCCTAGAAACTATGTTTAACTACATGAGCTTAAGGAGTATACTTGCGAAACTTGTTTCGTGGTTGAAAAGAATCAAGATACATATAGTAGGACAGATCCCTTACCTGGGGATCTATAGCATGACCGATCCCTGACATGGGGATCTATAGCCTGACTGGTCCAAAGGATCTCTACTAGGACCGACCCCAATATATGTTTTCAACATAAAATTTAACCTAAAATAAATTTTCGGTTTGTATATTACTTTAGGGTCTGCATATCCCGAAAATATATATGTATTGCTTATTTTGTGGGATTTATTCTTTACTATCATACTTATGGTGATTGGAACAGATATCTCATATGTTCTCATAGGTTAGCTCTTAACTCTTTGTGTTGGTTACTGGCTAAAAGAGGAGTAAAATATTTTGAGAATTGAAATACTGATCTTCTCACGATTATACTTTAGTAAATATATTGCATGGATTCTATAAGTGTTCTCTAGTTTTCGTCTTTCCTCCCTGAAACCGTAACTGGCGGGGAATAAGATCGATAGCTTTAATCTCTATGTTCGTACATGGATAGAAAAGATATAATTCTTATGTTGAATGATATCACTAAAATTATCATCTTTGTTCGTAACTGTCCTAGAGCTAAGTTTTTTTCGATGATTATTTTTCTCACAAAAATAATATATTTTAGTGCCTCTAATATTAAGATCGCTTTTTTTAGCTTCTTTAGTTCGTAAATAGAGATAATAGAGAAAAATATTTGGGATTAAAATCTACTTGTAATTGGTGTAGATGAAAAAAATATAGCATCTGCCCAATACTGACAGCTAGTACAGGTCCTACGAGCTAGAGTGCTGAGAGAGAGCCTGGGTCGATGTTGGGCAGACGAGTCTCTAGTACGTGCAATACTTAAAGGACATCATACTCTCATAAGCACGACCTGAAGACGAAGACCAAACCACGTGCACGATCTGATTTCTGAAGACCACAACGAAGATATAGACCGAAGACACAACTAGGAGTCAAGATTGAGATCCCACGACCTCGTGTAAGGGTCTCGTGACAAGGAACACTAACCAGGTCGAGGAGATCATTCGAGAAGGAAGTAATGTTTGAGTGGATAATGACGTCATCTCCAGCTAGATTAAGGAGGTTTCGAGTTATACATGCTTCCTGTGTAATAGCCACGCTAATATAAATATCCAGAAAGGCAATGCTTGTAAACCAAGTACAATGTACACAACTTTTACTGATCAATAAGAAATATTTTTCAGTGATTTTGTCTCTTGATACTTTTTGGACAGATAATCTGACTAACAGAGAAGATAACCATAACCCATCCCAACTAGTTCAAATCGAGATAATCATTTGTAAGTGAAAAAGTGGGGGTCTAACAACACCACCCAATATTTCGCTTAGCAATCTGTATGAACTAACTCCGAAATACTTTGCTAGAGAAACAACTAGACATCCAGACTCAACCTAGATAAAAGTATCTCAAGGAGTTAATATCTCTCTCTTGATTTGATTTTTACTCAAGCTAAAATCAATAGCGAGTCTTTATCAAATACAAGGAATAACTTGGACGGTACCAAAGACCAATGTCCAAGGATCAATCAATATCAATCAACAACCAAAGGTTGGATTTCCAATTGATGATCTTAACGCACAACCTGTATTATTTCTGTTATATAAAAAATATAATGCGGAAAATAAATAACACGGACACCAGAAGTTTTATTATCGAGGAAACCGTAAATGCAGAAAAACCCCGGGACCTAGTCCAGATTGAATACACACTGTATTAAGCCGCTACAGACACTAGCCTACTCCAAGCTAACTTCAGACTGGACTCTAATTGAACCCCAATCAGTCTCCCACCGATCCAAGGTACAGTTTTACTCCTACGCCTCTGATCCCAGCAGGATACTGCGCACTTGATTCCCTTAGCTGATCTCACCCACAACCAAGAGTTGGTGCAACCCAAAATCGCAGACTTTATAATAAACAAATCTGTCTCACACAGAAAAGTCTATCAAAGGATAAATATGTCTCCCACAGATAAACCCTAGGTTTTGTTTCGTCTTAAGATATGAAATCAAGGTGAACAGGAACCAATTGATAATCTGGTCTTATATTCCCGAAGAACATCCTAGATTAATCAATCACCTCTCTACAATCCTTCCTGACTACACAGGCGATTAGTCGAGGAATCACAAACAGTGAGACGAAGATGTTTGTGACTTCTTTATCTTGCCTATCGGAGAACTCTCACGATCTCAAGCCAATCAAAGATTGTACTCGTACGATAGAAGATGCAAGATCAGATCACCCAACTACGATAAAAGTAGTATCGGTCTGGCTTCACAATCCCAATGAAGTCTTTAAGTCGTTAACCTGGTTTTAGAGAAGAAAACCAAAGGTTAGAGGATAATCGACTCTAGAGAGCGCACTAGTATCACATAGACGCGTGGGGATTAGTTTTGCCCAATGCTAGATGTCTCCTATATATAGTCTTCAAATCAGGGTTTTTCCTTAGTTACAAAGCAAACAATATTCACCGTTAGATGAAAACCTGATTTAGATTCAAGCTAATATTTCTCAACCGTTAGATCGAAAACTTAGCTTATCACACACACTTGAGATATACGTTTACTGGGTTTGTGAAAACCGTGCCCAAACGTGTACGTGTATGTTGGTTCAACATAGTAACCCAAAAGGTCAACCATATGAGCATTTCATATTAACCTTGTTCTTCTTCACCATAACTAGTTCAATTGACTCAAATGAACTAGGTAGAGAGTTGTTCAATTGCTATGAGATCTTATGTAACTACACAAGACACAATTGAAACAAAGATGATTCAATTCGATTGAATCGACTCATTAACTTTATAGCCACGGTTTGCATACTGCATTCCTTAGTAATTTAAGTTTCATGTTCAGAGCACATCTTTAGATCATAACCTCTTAAGCTCACAAAAAAGTTCGCGGACTTAAGACAACCGGTGGAGTTTTCCAAACTCAGCAGAAAATCTCGGCAAAGAGAATTTCTCTAGTTCGCGGACTGAGTTCGCAAACAAGTTTTTGGAAAATCCCGGCAGAAATTCTCGGTACAAGAACTTCCGTCAGTTCGCGGACTGAGTTCGCGGACTGGGTTCGCGGACTTGGCAAAGCTAATTCCTTCGGTTTCTCTCAATCAACAAAGTTCGAAAACTTCGGATTAAGGAATACATGGTTATGTAATCTAAACTCTCATTCCAATCATTGAGACATTCTTAGAGGACGTTATATAGCCGTTATTCATAGACTGTTTCGCGTCAGAGCAATTCTCAAAGTAATTGAAACTTTTCATGACTTTCGTCACTAGGTGAAGATAAACTTGATCAAAGCGAAACGCTTTACCAACACATGATTTCGAGATATAGATAGGCGGGATATACTCGGCTCGAAATATCAAATGTGTATGATCCAGTCTATATAGCTTACGACTTTTGTCTCATAAGAAGTAGGAGATAGAAGAGATAGACTTTTGAGTGATAGATAAGTTCAAGTCTCCACATACCTTTTTGTTGATGAAGTTCCACGGTTCCTTGAGTAGATCTTCGTCGTTGTATGATGAATCGCCATGAAGTCCTTGAGCTCAACTACACTTTTCTATCCTAGTCCGAGACTTAGCTATGTAGGATAGAAATCAAGACTCATAGTTTTGATCACTAACATTGACAAACATGCTTGAGATAGCAACACATGCGAGGTCGACCGAGCTATGCTCTAACAGTAAGAGTACCGTAACTGATCATGATTGGTGATCAACTAAATGAATCATCAGATCATAACTTTGTGTAGGTATGTATACGAAGTCTCTATTCCCTTGACATGAAATATGCATCTTCATTGGCACTAGAAACACCTTTTAACATCTAAATTATGAAATAAGCATGATATATCGTAATCTTGATGTTTGGAAAACGCTTATATGGAAGGGAATGCGTTTTTCTAAAGATAAAAAATGTTATCTGTGCATGATTTCTTGACCTGAAAATGTAGATCTAAGCTTTTGTATGCATAAAACGTATTAATTTTGAGTTTCTCGTGATAATTTACATGGATCATCCGCATTATAATCATCCCAATACAAATCTAAAATTGATACGCACGAACGACATCCAATCTTACATCCTAATCGTAACGATGCATTATTACTTCGTTCTGTTTTGAATCTTGTTAATGATGAATGTTTTAAGCATTACTACTTCGATCTGTTTTGAATCTTGTTAATAATGAATGTTTTGAGCATTTTGATCTCCCTAGTGTGCTATCTCACATTATTTAAGCTTTACCACCTCAAAATTGAAGCATATTATCTAACAGTTATATAAATCTAGCCTTTTCTCATCTTTTTTCTCGTCAAGAAAGCGTAAAAACGAATGATCTGAGTCCATCATAAAATGATTCAGTACATATATGTGTCATTCTTACATATCTAGATTTACCTCATCATTTTGATTTCATACGTGTATAAATATCACATGATTCCATTTTAATAACATATATCCATAAATTGATGCGATTTCTGATATATGAATGATTTAGGAAAAGATCCATGAAATTATTCTCATGTCATTTTCTAGCTACATCTATAAAGTATAATTGATGTTCGATCCTCCTGTGAACATGTGATTTTTGATTGAACATAATAACGATATAATCTATCATCGAAAGTCAAAACAACAATCACAGGAATTTGAGATACTTCCATACATCTAAAATAAGAATAATATCCGGAAAGATATATATCTACAAATCTGAAAACCACGTCGTGAATTATCGATTTTCATCTGATTCACTTAACAGTTTGTTACAAATCATCATAGATCTAACTGCCAAACAATAAATATGATTATTGTGTCCTCGAATAATCTTCCAGATTTAGGCTTAAAATAATAATTACCCCAAATCAAGAAAGAGATTTTAGGGTACAAACTCTTACGTGTTGATTGTCAGTGTGTAGTACAAACACATGTTAAATTCAACACCAAGAAGAGTACTACCTCCACGACCTAAAACAACTTCCCTAGGTTGGAAACCAATATCTGAGATGGCATCCTCAACAAGCAGAATGCCTCAGGCACATACGCCAATTACTACACCCCATATACATACAACAGCTCCAGGTCGAGATAGTACATTAGCTGACCTTCAACCTGAGCCAACTACCTCACGAGGTAAAATCGCAGACATGCCATCGACTATGTTGGACCCAGAAGGTCAGCCAGTTAGAAGTTTTGGTAGGACAAACAATGACACCTGTATCAAGGATAAACCTGCCAAAAGCTCTTCCTTCGAAGCACCTCTATTGTGGTGCATATTCCACATGAAATACTTCAATATTTACTGAAATCCATCTCAAATTTAACTGACAGGGTTAATCAGGTGACCCCACCAACACCTGAGATGCCAGAACAGAGGAAAGCACCTATTTCATCCTCCTCAACAACTAATATAACTCATATTCCGAGGACAAGCCCGGTTAATCAAGAACAACTACGACAATGATTTGGTAACCGGATCCCACTCACTAATCAGTATCTGTCAACAAGTAGACAGCAAAACTCTGAACCAGACTTGTTGGTCCCTACAAACACTATCCAGGAATCAGTTGATTCTAATCTAGAAAGGATATTTAAAGAGCATGAGGACATATTCAAGCTTCTTATCAATAAGCCAAGGTCAGACCCAACCTATACTTTTAAATATGATCCATTTTCAAGAGAGATCAAAGAGTGACGACTCCCAGAAAAGTTTCACTTATCTCATTTCAAAGGATTCAAAGCGTATACCAACCCAAACGAGCATGTCTTTCACTATGAGCAGCAGATGGCCTTGTATCTCGAGAACACATACATCATGGAACGGTTCTTTCAAAACATATTAAAAGATGATGCATTAGTATGTTTCAGATACTTGCCATCCAACTCAGTTCATAACTTCAATGACATCAAAACTCTCTTCATTCAGAATTATTCCTCCAATATAAACAAGCGGGTGTTTTGGAAAACGTATTAAGAATTATTTCTTTGTATATTTCTTGGAGATGAGAAGTACAACTTGTTTTTCATATGTTTTGGAAAACGTATTAAGAAATGTACATCATTTCTTGGAGATGAGATGTACAAGAAATTATTTCTAGTCTACTTATAGCTAAGTCTCAGATTATGATAGTAAGTGTAGTTGAGCTTTAGACTTCACGACGTTCATCGAATGAAGACGAAGAACTACTCAAGGGAACTTGTGGAACTTCATCAACAAAAGGTATGTGGAGACTAGAACTCATCTATCACTCAAAAGTCTATCTACTCTATCTCCTATTTTAGACAAAAGTCGTATTGCTATATATACTTCAATTATACACATTTGATATTTTGAGACGAGTTTATCTCGCTTACCTATTTCTCGAAATATGTGTTGGTAAGCTTTCGCTTTAACCAAGTTCATCTTTTATTCTTGACGAAAGTCAAAATATGATCATGTGAAAACCGCCTTGTAACATCTTACATGATTTGTGTGAGACAGTCATTTGATGTAGACTCGGAATGTTTCGTATTGATCATTCGACCACTTGAAAATTGCTTTGAAGCTAATAGTTTGTGGGAGACAGCTATTGTCATCTTCTAAGAATGTTTGAATGATTGAAATGAGGGTTTAGAATATGTAACCATGATTGGATATAAATATTGTGTGTATTCACATTTGTGTTAAGTACAAAACCGGGAACCATGGTATGCGTACCCGTACGCGTACTAGTTGGTTGTTGGAAGTCCGGGAATTAAGTATACGTACTCGTACGCATACTGGCGGAAGTTCAAGTTCCTTGAATTTCTGCTGGAGTTTGGAAGTATAGTATGGTATGCGTACCCGTACACATACTAGTGTAACCAAACTCAGTGCGGCTACTTAGGTATATTTACCCGTTTGCATACTTAAGTAGGTTATGTTCTAAAATTGATTTGTTAATGAACTAATACATTGATATAATAAGGAGTGCAATCTTTTGAAAACCGTGGCTATAATGTTCATGAAATGATTCGATTGAATGAAAATCGATTTTGCTTCATTTGTGTCTGGTATACTTCTATGAGAATATAAAAAATTGAACAATTCTCTAACTAGTTTCGTTTGATTCATTTGAACTAGTTGTGATGAAGATGAATAAGGTTGATATGAAAGTGCTCATATGGCTAACCATTGGTTAACCATTGTTGAACCAACTAAATGTACACGTTTAGGTACGGTCACCTTTATCTAAATGATGGTACATTTCATTTGTGTATAACAAGCTAAGTTCCATCTAACATTTGAAAGATATTAGCTTTAATTTAATCAGGTTTTCATCTAACGGTGAATATTGAATGCTTTGTTACCAAGGTAACATTGATTGCGAACCCTGATTTGGAGACTATATAAAGGAGAACTCTAGCAACTGGGAAACCTAATCCCCACACCTCCTATGTGATATTAGTTGCGACTAGAGTCGATTCTCCTTTAACCTTAGGTTTTTCACAAAACCCTGTAGGTTAACGACTTGAAGACTTCATTGGGATTGTGAAGCCATACCCAACTATTTTTCTCTGTAGTTGCGTGTTCTGATCTTGCCATTTTCTATTGTGATCGAGTACTAACTTCCTTAAGATTTGCTCGAAATTTATTCTCCGATGGGCACGATTAAAAAGTAGTCACAAACATCTCCGTATCATCGTTTGTGATTCCACAATATCTTGTTTTGTTAATCGATTAAGATTATTGTGAGGTGATTGATAATACTAGGCTGTTCTTCGGGAATATAAGTCTGGTTTATCAATTGGTTCCTGTTCACCTTGATTTATCAAAAGACGGAACAAAACTCGTAGGTATACCTGTGAGAGATAGATTTATCTATTCAATAGACTTTTCTATGTGATACAAATTTGTTTATCAAGTCTTCGACTTTGGGTCGTAGCAACTCTTAGTTGTGGGTGAGATCAGCTAAGGGAATCAAGTGCGCAGAATCCGGCGTGGTTCAAGAGGCGTAAGGAACACAACTGTACCTTGATCAATGTGAGAATGGTTATGGCTTAACTACATTCTAGTCTGAAGTTAACTGGTAGTAGGCTAGTGTCTGTGGTGACTTAATACAATGTGGTGTTCAAATCTGGAATAGGTCCCGGGGTTTTTCTGCATTTGCGGTTTCCTCGTTAACAAATTTTATGTGTTTGTGTTATTTCTTTTTCGCATTATATTTGTTTATTTAATTGAAATATCACAGGTTGTGCGTAAGTTAAATCAATTAGATAATCCAACCTTTGGTTGTTGATATAAATTGATTGACACTTGGATATTGGTTTTTGATGCCGTCCAAGTTATTTCTTATATTCAATCAGGCTCGCAAATTCCTATTTGTTTGATTGCGGATTGAATTGAGAAATTGAGATATAACTCTTTGATATACTTTTCTTAAGATTGAATCTGACTGTCTAGTTGATTCTCTTGAAAGTATATTGGAGTTAGTCCATACAGATTGCTATGTGAAATATTGGGTGTGGTTGTTAGACCCCCGGTTTTTCAATTGGTATCAGAGCAGGCAAACACGTTTAAGAACTTATAAATCTGTGTTTGTAGCGATCTGACTTTATGGACAGAAGTGTTTTCTCTATAAATGTACCGCCAGTATTCGATAGCTCAAATTACTTATGGTGGAAAATTGTTATGCATGCCTTTCTTCAAGCGCGTGATTTTCAATCATGGGTTTATGTTGTTAATGGCTATAATTTTCCGTTAGTCACAGTGGGCAATGTAACTGTTCCAAAGGATATCGGTGAGTACAATGTTGTCAAGATTCTCGCTGCAAAGAAAGATGCTGACGGATTGAATGCAATCATCCATGCTATTACCCCATATCTTCAGCACCATGTGACTACGTGCACTCGGTCTAAAGATGCGTGGGATATCTTAGAAACCATATTTGAAGGGAATACTTGTGAAAAAGAAGCTAGGCTTCAAAACCTAAATTTTGATTGGGAAAACCTTCGTATGACTGATGAAGATACATTTGACGATTTTAATCACAAAGTGTCTGGAATTGTTAATGCATCTTTTGCGTTGGGTAAGACTATTCCTGAAAGGGACATTGTGATGAAAATTCTCAGATCGTTGTCAGCCAGATACGATTCTAAGAAACATGCCATCGTTGAAGGAAATAACCTAAATACATTATCCAGAAATTCTCTGGTGGGAAAACTAAAGATTTTTGATCTTGAACTTAGTAAAAGATAAAAACTTCGAATGTGCTTCAATTTTGCTGCCACATCTGATGTGATTTCTCCGTGTCCTAAATTGATTAATCTAAAGGATGAGAATTGCTTTATCTCAACTATTTCACTGTGTATTCACAGTTAAAGAAAACTCTTAGGAGAAGAAAAAGAAAGTCTCATAAAAAATCTTCTTTAGTCAATAATAAAGTTCACAAAAACTATGATAATGGAACTCCCTCCATGTGCTATAAATGTGATCATCACATTGTTGTTGTCCCTTATAAGGAAGTTAGTGAGAACTCATAAACGGCTTTCCTAACAAAACTCCTTTTGGTTTTGAGCTAAGTACTGTTTCTGAACTCATAAATGGCTTTCCTAACAAAACTCCTTATGTTAGGGTTTTTGTCAAAGGTTGTTTTGGGAAGTTTATCTCATATTTTCATCCTTTTTATAGTGAAAGTTTTCCTTTAAGCAAGCATTTCATTTACCTTTTCCATCATGTCTTCTTCAAGCCTTTTTAGTAAAGAAGATGATGTGTGAACGGTTCTCCTTTTTGATTCCTCTAATAGTGAAATGTGTCAAGAGAAACGTGATTCCTCATCTGATGTGAATCCATATGTCTCTCACCTTAAGAAGCTATCCTTTACCATGAATCTCGTCCTAGAACAGGTCCGTGCCTTGAAGAGTGAACTTGAATCTTCAACTAAAAGACTTGAAGACAAGATGGATAATTTTGAATCCAGGATTGATCTTATTGAATATGAACTTGATGACTACAGGGAGTATGAGAAGAGTCTTCAAAGTAAGTGAAATGGTATTTGCTTTTAATAAAGTTATCTAGGAAACTTTTTAGGGATAATTGGAGTTTGGTACTTGGGTTTAGACCAACACTAGGCTTTGGTCTAACATTTGTCCAACGTTGGGGATTGGTACCTGGACCATACGTTGACTGTTGTTGACATTGTTTGACCAAACTTTAATTAATTTGATAAAATAATAATACTGAGTTTACTAATACACCCTCAAAGTAGCCTAGGATCCACCGGCATTAGCCTACGGTGCCCCCTTTTCTGCACAAAGAAAACGAAAACAGAAAAAGAAAAAAAAATCCTAATTTCTCTGCTTCTTCTTCCTCCTCCGTCTCTGCATAAGAAAACCACATGGATGTAACTTAAACATCATGACCTTCACATCATCCTTCTCCGCCACTACCATAACCTTCACATCATCCTTCTCCACCACTACCATAACCCTATTGATTCCATTAATTTGGTGTTGATCGAACAATATACGAAGAACATAAAAAGAACCCTAATCACTCAAAAAATTAAAATTAGGTTCAATTTTGTCAGTAGATCAAAAGGGTTTCTTCTAAATTATCGTTTTTGACATAAAAATGTGTGATTGAGATGAGTTTCATTGTTATAATCCCATTATGAAGAAAACGGCGAAGAACACGAACTTGTTGTTGGGTTTTGTGAAAAAGATGATTTCCAGAACCGCAGAAGTAGGTGTTTGATTATTTGTCTTGCTATCCATTCTCCACATTATTGATTTCTAATCTACTTATAGCTAAGTCTCGGATTAGGATAGTAAGTGTAGTTGAGCTTTAGACTTCACAGTGTTCATCGAATAAAGACGAAGAACTACTCAAGGGAACTTGTGGAACTTTGATGTGATCTCAATAATGTTGTAGTAAAAATTTCGTTGAGGCTTGTGAAAGCAAAATATTCTAGACTTAATAGA
Organism: Papaver somniferum; assembly: GCF_003573695.1. Lineage (NCBI taxonomy): Eukaryota > Viridiplantae > Streptophyta > Magnoliopsida > Ranunculales > Papaveraceae > Papaver > Papaver somniferum. The sequence goes on from NC_039358.1 coordinate 172,040,162, forward strand.
AACTTAAAAATAAAGAAAACTTAACTCAAAATTTGATTTTAAGATATTAGGAATAACCAAGACACTGATTCCACTATTACACATGAATAAATTATGATAAATAATCCAAAACTCTAATTATCTTTTAAGTCCCTTATTTCTTAATTCACATATAATCGGGCAATTTCTCAAATATTAATTATATCCCCTAAGCATAGATTATCTAAACAAAGTATAACCTATCTAATTGAATCACAACTAATGAAGAAATTATGCAAACAATTAAAAACTCTACAAAAGCAGTGATTGAGTGAATTATAAATTATAAATTAGAGAAAATAAATAATTACCAATTATTCATGCGTAAATAGCTTTCTCATTGCCTTGGTTATGAGAGAATTAGCACATCATCATGTTGGAAACACGCTCGAAATTCATTTATGCTCAAAAATGGTTTACAAATGATGAATAAGGGAGAAACAATGAAAAACCGGGTTTGTAACAATTATATTTGTTACAAACCGAACTGTTACAAAGTACGATATAAAGGAACTGTCGTTGTCACTGTAGCAAATACGACTGCCCAGTGTGCGTCTTATGTTCTTCACATCAGCAGAAATGGCGATTCTCAGCAGCTTGATTTTCTCACTCTGTAATGCTCTGAACTCTCCCTAATCATCCCCCCACCCCCACCCCCGTCCTCTTCAATTCGACCCCAACAACGTTTTTATACTCCACAGAACAAAGAAATCACGCGTAATAATTCTCAAAAATCTTCGTTTACTCCCTGCCAGTACACGGGAATAATTCCATTTTTCTTCTCTTCTTTACGCTGGAATGAGCTGTGAAATATCTCCCAATCAATTGTATATAATCCCCAATCAATACCTTTCCTTCATTGTACGCATCTTTCCCGCAATAGCACCAACAGAGAGTGATACGAATATATTTATTCCTTGTTTTAGCTCATCACGCGTCTGAATAGTGTTTACACACTCCCAACACAGTCCCAGTTGGAGTAAAATTCTGTTAAGACACACGCTATCCTCTAATACTCACAGGAAATCCCATGATTATTTCCCGACCTCCGTTTTCTTTTCACCGAGTAGCTATCCAATTTTGGTTGACAAAATCAACCATACCATGTCTGTTAACACCAGAGGAACAAACCCAATCAATATGAGCCGTTGAGTCTCACTGAGTTGCGTAAAAACTCCAACCCTAATTTAGCAAGCTTTACTCCCTGATTTCTTCTAACTCGAGTTCTAGCCAAAATCCATCGAACCAAAGACCCAAAACAATCCTGTTAGGATCAAAGGAAGATACCCAAACAATTCCATCTCTTTAGTCTCGCTGAAAAAAGCTCAAATTCGCAACCCTAGTTCTGCCATTAAAACCAAATATTTCCCGCCAAAACACAATTTTAAAATGAAGAAGATGGTTAGCCCTTATCCAACGTCCTGGGTGCCGAATAACAAATGGGTGCTGTGGACAAATGGGCTACACATAGCCGTGGGTGACGCATAGAAAAAGTGGGGGTCCATATAGAAAATGTCCTCCGGGGGTGCTCCAAGCAACTTTTCGAGCCGAATTTTCCAACAATATTTATTTCCAAAAAATACCTACAAATACATAAAACACCATAATAAGAACGAAAACGAGTACTAACAATATGAAACATTGAGGACAAATTAGACACATAAATGCGTCTATCAAACTTCATCAACAAAAGGTATGTGAAGACTTGAATTCATCTATCACTCAAAAGTCTATCTACTATATCTCTATTTGAGACAAAAGTCGTATTGCTATATAGACTTCAACTATACACAGATATTTCGAGCCGAGTTTATCTCGCTTATCTATTTCTCGAAATATGTGTTGGTAAGATTTCGCTTTAACCAAGTTCATCGTTTATTCTTGACGAAAGTCAAAAGATGATCATGTGAAAATCGCCTTGTAACATCTTACATGACTTGTGTGAGACAATCATTTGATGTAGACTCGGAATGTTTAGTATTAATCACTCGATCACTTGAAAATTGCTTTGAAGCTAATAGTTTGTGCGAGACGGCTATTTTCGTATTCCAAGAATGTTTCAATGATTGAAATGAGGGTTTACAACATGTAACCATGATTGGATATAAACACAGTGTGTATTCACATTTGTGTTAAGTCCAAAACCGGGAACCATGGTATGCGTACCCGTATGCGTACTGGTTGGTTGTTGGAAGTCCGGAAACTAAGTATGCATACCCGTACGCATACTGGCTGAAGTTCAAGTTCCGTGAATTTTTGCTGGAGTTTGGAAGTATAGTATGGTATGCGTACCCGTATGCGTACTGGCGTAACCAAACTCAGTCCAGCTACTTAGGTATGTGTACCCGTTTGCATACTTAAGTAGGTTATGTTCTAAAATCGATTTGTTCATGAAGTAATACATTGATATAATAATTAAGGAATGCAATCTTTTGCAAACTGTGGCTATAATGTTCATGAAATGATTCGAGTGAATCAAAATTGATTTTACTTCAATTGTGTCTTGTATACTTCTATGAGAATATAAACAATTGAACAACTCTCTAACTAGTTTCATTTAAGTCATTTGAACTAGTTGTGATGAAGATGAATAAGGTTGATATGAAACTGCTCATATGGCTAACCATTGGTTAACTATTGTTGAACGGTCACCTTTATCTAAATGATGGTACATTTCATTTGTGTATAACAAGCTAAGTTCGATCTAACGGTTGAAAGATATTAGCTTGAATCTAATCAGGTTTTCATCTAGCGGTGAATATTGAATGCTTTGTTACCAAGGTAACATTGATTGCAAACCCTAATTTGGAGACTATATAAAGGAGAACTCTAGCAATTGGGAAACCTAATCCCTACACCTCCTGTGTGATACTAGTTGCGACGAGAGTCGATTCTCCTTTAACCTTAGGTTTTTCACAAAACCCTGTAGGTTAACGACTTGAAGACTTCATTGGGATTGTGAAGCCATACCCAACTATTTTCTCTGTAGTTGCGAGTTTTGATCTTGCTTTTTTCTATTGTGATTGAGTACTAACTTCTTTAAGATTTGCTCGAGATTTATTCTCCGATAGGCAAGATTGAAAAGTAGTCACAAACATCTTTGTCTCATCGTTTGTGATTCCACAATATCTTTTGTTAATCGATTAAGATTATTGTGAGGTGATTGATAATACTAGGCTATTCTTCGGGAATATAAGTATGGTTTATCAATTGGTTCCTGTTCACCTTGATTTACCAAAAGGTGGAACAAAACTCATAGGTATATCTGTGAGAGACAGATTTATCTATTCAATAGACTTTTCTATGTGATACAAATTTGTTTATCATGTCTCCGACTTTGGGTCGTAGACACTCTTAGTTGTGGGTGAGATCAACTAAGGGAATCAAGTGCGCAGAATCCGTCGTGGATCAAGAGACGTAAGGAACACAATTGTACCTTGATCAGTATGAGATTAGTTAGGGCTTAACAACATTCTAGTCCGAAGTTAACTGGTAGTGGGCTAGTGTCTGTGGCGGCTTAATACAGTGTGGTTTTCAAATCTGGACTAGGTCCCGACGTTTTTCTGCATTTGCGGTTTCCTCGTTAACAAAATTTCTGGTATCTGTGTTATTTCTTTTCCGCATTATATTTGGTTATATAATTGAAATATCACAGGTTGTGCGTAAGTTCAATAAATTAGATAATCAAAACTTTGGTTGTTGATATCAATTGATTGACACTTGGATATTGGTTTTTGATACCGTCCAAGTTATTTCTTATACTCAATCAGGCTCGCAAATTCCTATTAGTTTGATTGCGGATTGAATTGAGAAATTGAGATATAACTCTTTGATATAATTTTCTTAAGATTGAGTGTGACTGTCTAGTTGATTCTCTTGAAAGTATATTGGAGTTAGTCCATACAGATTGCGAAGCGAAATATTGGGTGTGGTTGTTAGACCCCCGCTTTTTCAAAGATGTTTAGAAATATGATTGGAGAAACAATGGAATATTATGTAAACGATATGGTCGTCAAGAGCAAAGAAAAAGCGGACCATCACTCTGACCAACTGAAAACGTTCTTTGTCCTTAGACAGTACAAAATGAAGGTAAACCCTTCCAAATGTACCTTCGGTTTTCAAAGTTGAAAGTTCCTTCGATCCATGGTCACCAAAAATGACATTAAGGTCGATCCTCCAAAGATTATAGCCATACTGGATATGCCACCTCCGACTTGTAAGAAAGATATCCAGATGTTGAATGGAAAGCTAGCAGCTCTAAATAGGTTCGTCTCCAGAATCTCTGACAGGTACAAGCATTTCTTTAACCTAAGACTGAAGAAGAAAGGATTCGAATGGGATCCTGAGTGTCAGATAGCCTTTGAGTAGATCAAAAGCTACTTATCATTTGTGCCAATTCTCTCTTCCCCAGTTCCAAGTGAGGTGATATACCTCTACATAGCTAATACCCCGAGTGCAATAAGCACAGTAGTGGTCAGAGTTGAAGAGGATAAAGAAAGGTGATAAACGCATTTTTGTGTCTAATTTGTCTTCAATGCCCGTATTGTTGGAACTCTATTTTTTGTACTAATATTGTGTTTTTATGTATTTTTAGGAAATAAACATTTTTGAAAAATTCGGCTCGAAAAGTTGATTTTGGCACCCGGAGGACAAGTGTTATTGGGAATCTCGATTTTGGATAAGGGGTAACCTAATTACTAAGGGACACCCCCAGGTCACCTTCAAGGCAACTGCTATTCGCACCCCCAGTTTGGTTAGGGGGCAGTTATCTTCTCCATTTGAATTTAGATTTTGGCGGGAAAAATTACACATCTCTGGCAGATTCTCAATCGGAAAAATGAACGGGTTGGAGTGAGATTAAATCGCTCAAACTTGGTAGGAAGTTGTGATTTATCCTAAGGAAGATATTTTGGGTGTCGAATTTGATCGAAATTGGCTGGAAATATCGATTTGATTCTCGAGCTCAAATCAGAGCTACACGGACTGAGCACACCCTGTACACGCTGTTGTGTGTGTTTTGGCTATGCATGGAAGTGATTAAGGGACGTTCGACGACTTACTAGGCGTGGAGGAGCTGAATTGGAGTGTGCAGAACCAATTCTAACGTGTGACAGAGTTAATTTTGGAAATTATCGTTATTATTGACAGCGGAGAATAATCGGATTAAATGGAGAATATACGCAAGTTATGGTCGGATATTTTTGTTCTAAAACACTATAAATACAAGGCTAAAGAGTTTAGAAAAGTTGGTCGAGAGTTGGGAGAAGAGAGGAGAGCGCAGGAAGCAGAAATCACGAGTTGAGTTTCTGCTGCTGCTGCCATTGATGAAGGCCAAGAACACGAATAACGGACTTGCATAGACAGTCGTTCTCCAAGAGTGTTTACGACGCAGGGTAGTGGGTCGTAGTTTGGGTCTTGCAACATCATAACATTTGTATCGTTCTTCTTGTAACAGTTGAACAACGCCTTTGCAACAGTTATTTCTGTTGCAATTTTTCTGCTCAATTGTTTTACTCCCTTTAATCAACCTTTGAGCTTTATACATGTATTTTGAGATTATGATTAATATGAGGAGCTAAACCCCAACACTGGGGCGACGGAGGAAGCCTTAATTCATCCATGTGGTAATTTTATTTAATTATTTATTTACTTTTTGCACCAATTTTAATTGAATTAAGATTTTAATTAATTATTTGTGATTTGATTTGATGGTTTATGCTTAGTCCTAGGGATTTTTGATATGTCATGCTTAAGAAATACAAATAATATTTTATAAAATCTACTTTGGCAAAGAATAGAGTTAATATTCATTTTGTTTTGAATTATAATTGCCTAGAATTAATTTCTGAACCATTTAAGAAATGAATTTGGCCGAATCCTAAGCCCCAGTTTCTCGCACCAGTGTTAATATTTTTTGTATATATTTTTATTTTTAAATCCTTACAAGTCCGAGCAACGAACTTTTACTACCACTTTCAAAAACTATAACAAAATGGCGCCGCCGACGCGGACTTGTATATAGATTTATTTTTATTTATTTTTAGGTTTATTTTTTACTTTTTTTTATTTGTTCCTTTTTACTTTGTCTTTTTTTCTTTGATTTACAGGTTCGAAGTGGAGCACTTGGAGAGGAAAAATCTTAAAGGGAAAAGCGAAAAGAGAAGAAAAAAGGACAATTTTAGGGTTTAATTTTTTAATTTTTAATTTTTTTAGAGTGTGTGAGGAAAACTGTAATTTTAATTTATTTTTTTATTTATTTTGGACTTTGGACTTTAAACAATTGAACTTTATTTTTTTAACCCTACGGAAGGGTATTATTAAACAAAAAAAATAAAAAATTATATAAACTGTGTGCAGGGAAGGACGACGATTACTATATCGTCTCGGCCCCTCGGGTTCGTACATGACATAGGAGTCGTGGCCCGAGTCGACTTCAACGGTTCATCCCCCGTCTGGTACGGGAGGTAAGTCCATCGAAACACTCGCGAATCTCCTGTAAGCGAGTTACTGTATTCCTTAAGGTGATTCATTGATTGAGGACGAATTTGGACTGTTTTTAAATTCCTAGTAAAGGGAAAGGCCTGGCCAATACAAGATAAGGGTTTGGATTTCATCACCGCTCCCTTCTTGCCCGCCTTAGGAAAACGAAACCTAACGCGAACCCAAGCTTAAAATTTGGAATAGAACGAGACCGATAGGGTAACGAGCTTAATAGGAAACTCGTTCGAAAAATATTGGTTGCTCTTTAAGCACACTCCAAAGTTCATGATGGTTTCTGTGAGTTGAATGCGTGACTGCGCCGCCTTGTGATAGCGGTGAGGCCTTGGGTATCAAAGCTCCACTGAGATTCCCTCGCCTCAATTCAACTTACTTTGACTCGGATTGATTCCAGAGGGGTTTGCTCAAATTGCAACGAATTGCCTTTCGAAAGATAGAAGTTGGTCTAGAAACAATCTAAGTGGAGCCATCATGCTTTTTGTTTGCTAGAAATATTTAGGTTTGTTTTGGTGGAGTCGAGTCAGCCTTGTTTGTGATTTATAGGATCCCTATGTAGTTTATATTTCTTCGGTGATGAATCTTTTTGAGGAGACGCCACCTGAGATGACGTTGCGAGAATATATGTCTAGAAATTCTCGTTATCAAGAGACTTCTTCGGAAATGACTCTTGGTGAATATATGCGTGGGCAGCGATATATGGATACTCCAACTTTTATTGAGGAATCACCTCTAACGATCTATGAGAAGTATTATAAAAATAGACCGCTTAGTTTGGAACAAAGATTGAGAATTATTAGATCAAAAATTATATTATGATGAGAAGATAGTGCTGAAGAATCGGAAATGTGTGGGAATAGTGATCAGGAATTTGTTACCCCAGTTGAGCCTTATAATGATTATATTATTTCTGGTTCAGATCCTAATAATTTTAAAAATTATTCACCTATTCAAAAGGACGAGGATTTGACTAGAGATACCCCCGTTTCAGACGATGTAGTATGTCCTGTTTACGAAACCAAGAAAGGTTTAGAGGAACCGGTATATCCTGAGAATACTGTTTTAGACTCATACGATTTAGAAACTATAGTCTTAGATGAACTCGTAGATATGAGTGAGGATGCACCGCAAGATTACAACTTAGAAGAATCAATTTCCCATTTTCAAGAATCTGATGACCTACAAATTAGGGAAGTTGTGACTAGTCTATCTAGAGACACTGAAAACTCTAAGTTTGGGGGTGAGTATCATCCTCCATGTGCTTTAACTCTTAGTAAGGTCCCTCACTTGGGACTTGACATCAATTCCTCAACCATCTTACAAGATTATCTTCATACTCGTTTTCCAGAACCTAATGATATCCAACAAGAGTCTCAACTGTTAGAAACCCATCCTCTGGTTGATGTGGTTAACCCATGCAATAATACCAAGATTGATTTTGTTTTCCCACCAAATAGTTTTCTTCCAACTGTGGGAACATTTATATTCCAAATGTGTCGAATATTAAGTTGTGAGACTAGACCTAAATGCCTTAGGAAATTAGAATCGACACATTTGCTTAAGAATGACCACTACTCTCACTGTGGTCAATTATGTAAGTCAAACCTGATTGACTTAGAGGATCCTCAGTTATTTAGGTTATTATTATTTTGTGATTCTAAGTTCTTATTTGAGTTTTTCCAGACTCTAGGACCTAATAATTTGGATCCAACCTATGAGGAAATGCATCCGAGGAAAATATTTTATTTAGACCCTTTCATAGAACCTGAACCTGAACCACAATTAGATATAAATATCTTAATCAGGAAACTAGATAAGGGCATGCTATCCTTGTTCACTTTCTTGGTTCATTGCAGTTTCCTTTTGTCGGCTGTTTTTGGTTTTAAAGACCCACAGTTATTCCGGCTACTGTTATACGGTTCGAGTTGACTAAACCTTTCCTACGTCTGGCTGAAGACTTTAAACTTAGCACTTCTTGGGAGGTAACCCAATTTCATGCGACATGGTAATATCTTTCCTTATCTCTTTTGCTTCATTGGTAACAGTTTCTCCTTTTTCATGCTTTTAATTTTATCTTTAGAACATCGAGGACAATGTTAGATTTAAGTTTGGGGGTATGGGAGAAACATTTTAGTCGCATTTTTGAAACTTCTAGCGTCACATAGTACCCGGTTAGCTAAGTTTACATACTGTTTCTCACCGAAAAGATAGAAATTGGAATGCTAGAGATAACAACCTATTGAGACATTAGAGAAAAAGACATTGAGATCCTTGAATTCAGGAGAGAACTTGTTCCTTTTATAGGGTAACCGTGATGGACCTAACCATCCATGATGGAAAGGCAAGTAGGTCAGAAGGAAATGCCAGAAAGACAGAGCAACCTCACAATGTAGTCTTAGTTACTGGATTACGACTCTCTCTCGGTAGAAACTTATCATCATCAACAAGCGGAGTGACATCAAAATTTATGAAAAAGTTGAAGACGTTTAAGGTTTAGAAGCAACAATAGAAAAGAATAATTCAAAAATCAAAGTTGAAGACTTAGTTACAAGAAGTTACAAGAGAAAATGATATAGTTGTTGAAGTTCATGATACCAAGACATCACAAGTTATGAAGATCCAAGTTCTAAAGTCCTTCTATCATGGCCATGTCAATTTTTGTCTTGTAAAAAAAAAAAAAAAAAATGAAAAAAAAAAAAAAAAAAAAAAAAAAAAAAAAAAAAAAAAAAAACATCATTACGTTCTTTTTGTTCAATAAGGCCATAGGGAAGAAGAAATTCATAAGTCAAGCAAGAAATCAAAAAGAAGAGTTAATTGTCAAGGTTCTATGAGGTTCGAAAGTTTATCATCAACAGTTGAAGACCGAAGAAGACGTTATTTCTACTGAACACTGTGAGGGAGTCGAAGAAAGATGCATTTTGGTTGCTTTGTTAGTCTGCTTTCAATCTGGCACAAGATCTTTCTAGCACTGGTTTAACTCATCACACGTAATTATTCCAGCTGTGTAGCAGATGTCCCTCTCATCTTTATCTCTCTCCTAATCTTATCCGGCTGTAAAGCAGCGGACGCATCTTACAATGTTTATCTAGCTGTGTAGCGGATATCTCTTTATCTAGCAGTCGTGCGGATGTGTCTCCCCTTTTCTTCAGTCAGCTTTAGCGCTGACACCTTTAATTTCTCTGGCATTCTAGTTACTTGGAGATAGGTTGAGAATATGTATGTCCTCATAGCTCTTTGGATACTTGTGACCAATTAGAAGTCATGGTTTTTGTGGGTACACCTCTGTTAAACCCACCCGAGATTAACTCGGTTTTATTTTTTTGTGTTGCTCGAGGACTAGCAAATAATAAGTTTGGGGGTATTTGATAGACGCATTTTTGTGTCTAATTTGTCCTCAATGCCCGTATTGTTGGAACTCTATTTTTTGTACTAATATTGTGTTTTTATGTATTTTTAGGAAATAAACATTTTTGGAAAATTCGGCTCGAAAAGTTGATTTTGGCACCCGGAGGACAAGTGTTATTGGGACTCTCGATTTTGGATAAGGGGTAACCTAATTACTAAGGGACACCCACAGGTCACCCTCAAGGCAACTGCTATTCGCACCCCCAGTTTGGTTGTGGGGCAGTTATCTTCTCCATTTGAATTTAGATTTTGGCGGGAAAAATTACACATCTCTGGCAGATTCTCAATCGGAAAAATGAACGGGTTGGAATGCGATTAAATCGCTCAAACTTGGTAGGAAGTTGTGATTTATCCTAAGGAATATATTTTGGGTGTCGAATTTGATCGAAATTGGCTGGAAATATCGATTTGATTCTCGAGCTCAAATCAGAGCTACACGGACTGAGCACACCCTGTACACGCTGTTGTGTGTGTTTTGGCTATGCATGGAGGTGATTAAGGGACGTTCGACGACTTACTAGGCGTGGAGGAGCTGAATTGGAGTGTGCAGAACCAATTCTAACGTGTGACAGAGTTAATTTTGGAAATTATCGTTATTATTGACAGCGGAGAATAATCGGATTAAATGGAGAATATACGCAAGTTATGGTCGGATATTTTTGTTCTAAAACACTATAAATACAAGGCTAAAGAGTTTAGAAAAGTTGGTCGAGAGTTGGGAGAAGAGAGGAGAGCGCAGGAAGCAGAAATCACGAGTTGAGTTTCTGTTGCTGCTGCCATTGATGAAGGCCAAGAACACGAAGAACGGACTTGCATAGACAGTCGTTCTCCAAGAGTGTTTACGACGCAGGGTAGTGGGTCGTAGTTTGGGTCTTGCAACAGCATAACATTTGTATCGTTCTTCTTGTAACAGTTGAACAGCGCCTTTGCAACAGTTATTTCTGTTGCAATTTTTCTGCTCAATTGTTTTACTCCCTTTAATCAACCTTTGAGCTTTATACATGTATTTTGAGATTATGATTAATATGAGGAGCTAAACCCCAACACTGGGGCGACGGAGGAAGCCTTAATTCATCCATGTGGTAATTTTATTTAATTATTTATTTACTTTTTGCACCAATTTTAATTGAATTAAGATTTTAATTAATTATTTGTGATTTGATTTGATGGTTTATGCTTAGTCCTAGGGATTTTTGATATGCCATGCTTAAGAAATACAAGTAATATTTTATAAAATCTACTTTGGCAAAGAATAGAGTTAATATTCATTTTGTTTTGAATTATAATTGCCTAGAATTAATTTCTGAACCATTTAAGAAATGAATTTGGCCGAATCCTAAGCCCCAGTTTCTCGCACCAGTGTTAATATTTTTTGTATATATTTTTATTTTTAAATCCTTACAAGTCCGAGCAACGAACTTTTACTACCACTTTCAAAAACTATAACAAAAGGCCGATCTATTTCATCAGCGAGACCATCACAGACCCAGAAACCAGGTACTAGCAGCTCGAGAAAGTAATCTTTTCTATTCACTCCTCAATCAAGCTGAAGCTATTCTTCTCGAGCCGGAAACTGAATGTCGTCATTGAGTACCCAGTTGAGAGCGTGTTATCTAAGGTAAAAAAGACACAAAGGTTCGCCAAATGGGGAATTCACCTTAATCAATTTGGGATAAACCATCTGTCTAAAAAGGAAATTAAAGGACAGGCAGTAGCAGATTTTATGGTTGACTTCCCAGTTGAAGATCCTAGTTTCGACCTCAAGTTCTGTGAAAAACAACTAGCAACAACATATGTACCTGAACCAGAAGTGTTACCTATAAATGATAAATCATCACTTAAGATGCTAGGAGTTGGAAAATTTATGTAGACGGAGCTTCAAATGAGAGAGGTGGATGAGCTGGAATAGTCATCACCACTCCAGAAAATAGCTTTATTGAGTTCTCTTACATCTTAGCCTTCAGCCCGACTAACAATAAAGCTGAATATGAAACGCTAATTCAGAGGCTTTTGGCTGCAATGAACGTCCAACTCAGACTCTACACTGATTCCCAGCTAACGTCAAAGCAGGTTAGAGGACAGTTTGAAACAAAGAACACCAAGATGGCTCAGTACAAAAACTTAGTGAGCAAGCTCATCTCAAGATTCGATAAGGTGATCATAAGGCATGTAACGAGAAACAAAGTCGCACATGCAGACACACTAGCTCTCTTAGGAACTGCAATATCTGGAGCGTGTACAAGAACCATAAATGTGGGAGTGCTAGAGGCCCATGTCATTGACCATATCGAAGTTGAGCAAGCTGAGATGCAAGTCCAGACTTCTCATCTAACACATGAATAAGCAGATGAGTTCTAAATGAAAGACACTTTCAACTACCTCAAGACCGAAAAACTCCTTACTGACTCACATGCAAGATATCAACTAATAGGCAACGACCTATCCGGAAAAACATACATGGGTCCGCTCCTTAGATGTGTAACCGAAGCTCATAATGGATGACATACACTCCGGTGACTGCGAAAATCATGCAGGGAAAAGATCATTAGAAGATAAGGATCGATCTCAAGGTTACTTGTGGCCAAGCACGGGAGGCACAACCGACCTGATAAAAAGGACATGTGACACATGCCATAGGTAAGCCTAAACTCTAAATAATTATGCAAACCACACATCTCGAGCTCATAGTTGGAAGCATACATCTTTAACTTCTCATGATTCTAGTAAACATCTTATAATTATGCAAAGCATACATCTAGAGCTCTTATTTGGAATCATACATCATAAACTTCTCATGATGTGAAAAGACGAGGGTACCCAAATACACCACGATCTTTTAAATATCAACCTATAAGTCCAATACCAAGTGTTATCTTTTATGGACAAAGTCGAGAAAATACAAAAATTATGGTATACACTTTGTCTAATCATCTATGGATACGAGATCGAGACAATACAACAACAAAGTGTTCACTTGATAATAGGTACGATATAAAACCGAAACACTATAAGATCAATATCAAGTGACTTGGATTAACGTACGTGTACGGAAATAAATGACACAACAAGATTTTGTTAACAAGGAAACCGCAAATACTGAAAAACCCCGGGACCTAGTCCAATAAGTGGGATGTTGATTTTCAACTTGCTGAAGATGTCCAATATCTCTTTGTCTTGATCTTGCTTTTTAGACTTGGCAAAACGACTTGGAAAAGGAGTTGATGTAATATGTGTAGGAACGGAAACCCTAGGTTGGCCGGATGGAATCAACTTTTCCTTAGGCTCGGTTTGCACCCCTTCTTCTTGTTCCACGTCACCAACAATTTGTCTCTGCGGGTTTGTCTCTAAATGCTTTCCGCTTCTCAACATTGATCGGTGCCTAATAATGCATATTCTTAGATCATTTAGTTATCATTTATCACATCTCAAGAGCTTTAATTTCCCATTTTAAGCCAAATGATGCACTTTCTGTCTCGAGGAATCAATAATCTTGTTGTTGTAAATATTGATAGTTTCTGTTTGTTTGTTGGAGAATAAAGAGAGCATGGTCGACAGAGCTATTGCGGAAAGTAAAAATGTGGAAGGAAATTCAAGTGCGAGGAACGAGCATCACTGGACTTACATGGAACAAAGTGTTAGCCCAAGTGTTACTCACTTATGAAGTAAAACGAAAAAACCAAAACAAAATCTTTTGAACTCCTAGCACAGGTGTTCGTAGTGCACATCCAAACAGACCCAGTTTGATTCAGTGAAATGCACACGTACACATCTCCCTTTTCCCCTAATTTTCATTTCCAACTCTTTATGTAAAAACCCATTCCCTCTACTGTATCCTTCATAACAGATAATGATTTCTTGAGCCCCATGCTTGTTTTCCCCATCTACTAACTAAAACCCATCATCTCCCTGTTGTCAATCAATACTGTCGCCACCGCCCTACCCCTGATTCACTATTTCCACTTATTTATTTCATAGTAATCTAGAAGAAATAGCTAGGGTGGTTGAATTGGAGCATGAGAGGTGAAATTAGTGAAGAGGCTGAATTTCTCTTTCTAGAAGGCAGCACGCAATAGAAGGAATAATAGGCGTCTGAAATTAGTGATGGGAATAGGTGGTGAGTTGCAGCTTTCCTTGATTTTAAGTTTGTATTTTGTGGAAAATAGGGATTGATAGATGAGGAAAATCTTGTATAAATAGAGGAGGCAGTTGTGAATGGAAAGGCATGCCCGGATTAGCCGGTGCACCAAGCTGTAGTTGTTTATTTTTTAGTATTTTTCAATCATGTTATAATTTCTTAGCTAGGGCTTAGATGAAACTCTTAATCTAATATTAGATGATTTTGGTTATGAGTTTTTTCTTGTTGTGCTTAATTGCTTAAGGAATTGTGTAATCTTTGAACCTCAATGTATAACTTTCACCTTGTATACCATGCATCCCATGTCGCTAGAATATTTATATGTTGTTGTTTCAAGTTTTAACCCATGTTTAAATGATCTAATTAGTCTGTGATTAGTTGTGCCGTAACACGACAATTAATTCTATGGATTAATATCTTTTGTTGTGATTAAACTATCCATATTCAGATCACCTTGAATACGAGGCAGACTTGCATTTCCACAGCTTTTCCTTAAAAGGATAAGAGTAATTTCGATAACTGAATTATCTAGCGTAGGTTAAGCAGTGGATTCGACTGCCCTAGTGCCTTCTAACTGCATTCTAATCTTATTTGTATAGTATAATATTTCATACTAGTCGTATCGACAATCCCATCTATTTCTAAATTAGTATTAGTAGAACTTAGAGGTTTAGTTTCACCAGTCCAACTCCCCGTAGGATTGACCCGTATTTGCCGTTATCTATGTTCAAGACACCGTGCGCTTGCGGTTTATAATTGTAGGTTTCTAAGCCTACCAAAAATCACTATATTAACATGCTCTATTGGATTAACAAGAGGTTGAGATGGAAGTTTAGAGGATACCTGATCCTTCAATTGATTCATATCGGTTGCCAACTGCCCGATTTGAGTATGCAAATCCTTAATAGCAGAATCGGTCTTCTTCCGATTTTGTTAAAACAAGTATATAATTCTGTGCATCATAGCAATTAATTTTTCATCAATATCAGGATTTCGATTTTGTGGTTGAGGTTGATATTTTGGTTATTGAAAACCACTTTGCCTCGCATAAGGGTTAGGAACTGCAGCTTGCTTATTTGCATAACTAAAATTTGAGTGATCTTTCCAACCAGGGCTATAAGTATTAGAGTAGGGATCATACCTTGGCATTTGATTAGGGAACACAACATTCACCTGTTCAGCCTCTTCCTCATAAGGAGGAACAATAATTGCAGTCATTCGTTGTACTACCTTCTCTATATTGTTCAACCGTTGCTCCGATTGTGAAGATCCCTCAATCTTACTAACTCTTCTGATATTTGAGTCGTTACTGATATAAAATTGTTGTGCATTTGAGATTGTTACCCGTGAGATTGTTTTGTCCTTAAGTGTACCACCTGCGGCTGCATCAATAAAATTCCTCTGTTCTGAAGTAACCCTTCACAGAAATACTGAATGATGAGTGTTGGAGTGATGTTGTGGTGTGGACAGCTTTCCAACAACATTTTGTACCTTTTCCGGTTTTCCCCAGTAATCTGTATAATGCAACTAATTTCTTTACGAACTGATGCCGCCTTAGAAGCGGGAAAATACTTCTCTAGAAATAACTTTTTCATCTCTTCCATGTTGTAACACTCCTTGGAGGACTGTAATACAACCATTCTTCTGCTAGATCTATTAAAAAAAATGGGAAGTCTTGTAGTATAGCCTTATCATTGTCTTCGGTACCTTGCCTAAGACTTGTAATCTTGTGCTGAAATACTTGAAGATGACCGTTCAGATCTTCGCCCGAAAGTCCCTTGAATTTGGGAAGATGATGAACCAAATTTGACTTCAACTCCACCAGATCAGTCAAAGTAATGCACAATGGTTGCTAATCTAATCACGGAGATGTCAAAATTTGGTGTGTGTTGTGAGTGCAACAAATTAAATCACTTATTTCCACATAATTAACTGGTAATATATGAAAAACCGGGGGTCTAACAACCACACCCAATATTTAGTTTAGGCAATATGTATGGACTAACTCCAATATATTTCCAAGAGAATCGACTAGACAGTCAGACTCAATCAAGGAAAATACATCAAAGATTTATATCTCAATTTCTCAAATCAATCTGCAATCGAACAGATAGAAATCAGTGAGCCGGATTAATATGCATGAGAAATAACTTGGATGGTACCAAAGACCAATATCCAAGCGCCAATCAATTTAAATCAACAACTAAAGGTTGGATTTACCAATTGATCGAACTACGCACCTGTGATATTTCAAATATATAAAAACATAATACGAAAAAAAATAAAGCAGACACCAGAAATTTTGTTAACGAGGAAACCGCAAATGCAGAAAAACCCCGAGACCTAGTCCAGATTTGAACACCACATTGTATTAAGCCGCTACAGACTCTAGCCTACTACCAATTAACTTCGGACTGGAATGTAGTTGAGCCCTAACCAATCTCACACTGATTAAGGTACAGTCGCGTTCCTTACGCCTCTTGAACCACGCCGGATTCTGCGCACTTGATTCCCTTAGCTGATCTCACCCAGAACTAACAGTTGCTACGACCCAAAGCCGAAGACTTGATAAACAAATCTGTCTCACACAGAAAAGTATATTGAATAGATAAATCTGTCTCCCACGGAAATACCTACGAGTTTTGTTCCGTCTTTTGATAAATCAAGGTGAACAAGAACCAATTGATACACCGGACTTATATTCCCGAAGAACAGCCTAGTAATATCAATCACCTCACAATAGTCTTATTCATATGGAAGCGAAACAAGATATTGTGGAATCACAAACGATGAGACGAAGATGTTTGTGACTAATTTTTATCTTACCTATCGAAGATTAAATCTCGAGAAAATCTTAGAGAAGATAATAATCAACACGATAGAACAAAGTAAGATCAGAACACGCAACTACAGAGAAAATAGTTGGGCCTGGCTTCAGAATCGACTCTAGTCGCAACTAGAATCACACAGGAGGTGTGGAGATTAGGTTTCCCAGTTGCTAGAGTTCTCCCTTATATAGTATTCAAATCAGGGTTTGCAATCAATGCTACTGATAGGCGCATTTATGTGTCTAATTTGTCCTCAATGTTTCGTATTGTTAGTACTCGATTTCGTACTTATTATGGTGTTTTGTGTGTTTGTAGATATTTTTTTGGAAATAAACATTGTTGGAAAATTCGGCTCGAAAAGTTGCTCGGAGCACCCCCGGAGGATATTTTCTATACGGACCCTCACTTTGGATAAGGGGTAACCTAATTACTAAGGGGCACCCCATTTCTAGGCAGCTGCTAATCGCACCCCCGAACTGGATAAGGGGCACTCATCTTCTTGATTTTTTGTTTTCGCGGGAAACTGATTTCTCACCTGCAACATATTCTGCTTCGGATTTGGAGGAGCTGCAGTGAGACTCAATGGTTGAATTTGCACGAGAAGAGTTGATTGAGCTTAACATGCCTGGTAATGAGTTTGGAATCGATTAAAATTGGTTGTAATGTCCGTTGGAAGGAAACAGAGGTTCACGGGAAAAATATTACACGGGATTTTCTGGATTTCGTTTGGAGAGCTTCTTGTGAGATTTAATCATTGGATTTAGTTGGATTGGGCTTTATGGAGTTAAACAGGACTGGTAAGGTCCTTAGAATCGACCAGATATGGCTAGATGATTGGAGTTCAATCCAAAACAGGGAGAGAATATTCACGGATAAAAATACTCGAGAGTTAACTCTATCTGGCGTGTTTACAGCGTGTCCCACCTCTTCTGAGACATGTTTTCAATAACATGGAGTGTGATGAGCTGCAAAAGATGCGTGAGAATCAAAAACAGAGAAGAAAAACAGAAGTTTTCTATCCATATACCCACATGTCATACGAGCAAAACAATCCTTCTATTTCTCTAGAAGAGTCTCTCAAGAGTTTCAATGAGTCAGCACGGAAGTTATTTATGAAAGATACTTATAATATTCTTCTCCCAGAAGAGTCCGTAGAGCGGTCAACTAAGATATCTCTAGAAGAGACCCTCAAGCAATTTACTGAGAATACAAATAAGATTGTGGAAAAAATTGCTCAGGATAGTCTTAATTTCCAGTGTAGTTTTCCCAATACCACCCTCGAAAATAAGGATAGTTTTTATTCACATAATCAAGATGACGAGGTTAGAATTGGTAACACTACTTGTTTTGATAAGGTTCGATCATTTTCATGTTATTATAGTGATGATTATGATGAGGATAGTATTGATGAAGAACATGAAATATGTAGGCATAGTGATAAGGAATTTGTTACTCCGGTTGAGCTTAATAATGATCGTGTTATTTCTAGTACAAATCCAAATAATTTTAATAATTATTCACCTATTCAAAAGGATGTGGATTTGACTAGAGATACCACCGTTTTAGACGATGTAGTTCATGATCCTTTAGCCTGCAGTATGTTGGATAATCCATTATTTGATGTGCCTATCAGTGAATCGGAGGAGGTAACTATGATTAAAACCTTAGTTGATGAGCCTTTATATGAAACTTTCTCTGATAATCCTTTATATGATTGTGATGATGGTTTAGAGGAAAGAGTTTACCCTGAGAATACTGTTTTAGAATCTAGCGATTTAGAAACACTAGTCTTAGAAGATGATAAACTCGTAGAAATGAGTGAGGATGAACCCAACTTAGAAGAATCTATTGACCATTTCCAGGAATCTGATGACCTAGAAATTAGGGAAGTTGTGACTAGTCTTTCTAGAGACACAGAAAACTCTAAGTTTGGGGGTGATTATCATTCTCCGTGTGCTTTAACTCTTAGAAAGTACCCTCCTGTAGGATTGACATTTGTGCCTCAACCATCTTACAAGATTATCTTCATACACGTTTTCCCGAACCTAATGATGTTCAGAAAGAAGCTCAGTTGTTAGAAACCCATCCTCTGGTTGATGTGGTTAACCCAGGCTATGATACCAAGATTGACTTTGTTTTCCCACCAAAAACTTTTCTTCCAATTGTGGGAAATTTTTATTTTAAGATGTGTCGGTTATTAAGTTTTGAGACTAAACCTAATCACTTTAGGATATTAGGGTCGACACATTTTCTTAAGGAAAACCACCTCTTTCATTGTGGTCATCTGTGTGAGTCAAATCTAATTGACTTAGAGGATCCCCAATTATTCAGGTTGTTGTTATGTGCTTCTAAGTTCTTAGTTGAGTTTTTCCAGACTCTAATACCTGAACCGGATCTTAGCTTTGAGGAAATCCAACCGATGAAAACCTGTTATCTAGACCCAGTTATAAAACCTGAACCTGAGCCACAACTAGATGTAGTTGTCTTAAACAAGGGTATGTTCGGTATCTTTTTGGTCTGTTGCAGTTTCCTCTTCTTGTGGGTAATACTTTTTGATCCAGGTGACCCACAGTTATTCCGACTACTTCTGTATGATTCTACGAGGTGAATAATTCTTCCAATGTCTGGCTGGAGACTTTAAACTTAGCACTTCTTGGGAGGTAACCCATGCTCATGCAACAGGGTAATATCTTTCCTTAACTCTTTTGCTTCAAGTGGTAACAGTTTCTCCTTGTTCATGTTTTTAATTTTATCTTTAGAACATTGAGGACAATGTTAGATTTAAGTTTGTGGGTATGGGAGAAACTTTTTAGTTGCAGTAAAAAAAAAAAAAAAAAAACTCTAGAGCCTAGAAATTTATGTTTATTAAGGATGAAACTAACCAGTCTAAGTGGATGGAAGCATTTTGGTTGTAGGAGTTGAGGAACCAATCTGATTAGATGGAAACATCTACAGAGTCTATTCATAAAAGCACAGAGCTCAGGTGTTAGAATTAAAAAAAAACATGGCAGTTTCGCCATATCTCGTTGAATCGTAATCCTTCTGTTTTTATTTTTTTAAGTGATTTGGTGGGGCACACGATTCAAGTTGTTACCTTTGCTAGAGTGAAATAGGGTGATTGCGATACCAAAAAAAAAAAAAGACCAGACCATCAGACCAACCAGAATAAACTCAATAAAGTCGACCACTGGTGCCCTTGTATATGCCAGTTGTGTTGACCTAGTGTTAGGTTTATCGACCACTGGTCCCCTTGTATATGCCAGTTGTGTTGATATTAGTCAGACCGGTATCTCAGTCCATTAGGATAGGTTCATCCTGGCAGAGGCCTTCAGACAGATATGGGAAACACCGTTCACTTTAAACCATCTTTTTCTCTACATCCATCTTCTTAATATATCCATGTGATTAGTTGACTCCGGTTTATGATGTCCAGAAACTATCTGAGTAGAGCTCTGTCACTTTATATGAATTTTAGTATGCTTGAGTGCAAACTCGTGTACAACAATTGGAATTTCGCATCAAGGTACTTCTCTCCTGTAGTCAATAAGTATGCCAACCAAGGAGATTCTTTAGTGCATTCCAAGGTTCCGCATAGATAGCTAGGGTCTGGAGTAATGATTTTCTGGGTACACCTCTGGTAAACCCTCCCGAGATTAAGTCGGTTTTATTTTCTTATTATTAGTTTTGCTCGAGGACTAGCAAATAATAAGTTTGGGGGTATTTGATAGACGCATTTATGTGTCTAATTTGTCCTCAATGTTTCGTATTGTTAGTACTCGATTTCGTACTTATTATGGTGTTTTGTGTGTTTGTAGGTATTTTTTTGGAAATAAACATTGTTGGAAAATTCGGCTCGAAAAGTTGCTCGGAGCACCCCTGGAGGACATTTGCTATACGGACCCTCACTTTGGATAAGGGGTAACCTAATTACTAAGGGGCACCCCATTTCTAGGCAGCTGCTAATCGCACCCCCGGACTGGATAAGGGGCACTCATCTTCTACAATTTGAATTTTTGTTTTGGCGGGAAACTGATTTCTCACCTGCAACATATTCTGCTTCGGATTTGGAGGAACTGCAGTGAGACTGAATGACTGAATTTGCATGGGAAGAGTTGATTGAGCTTAGCAGGCCTGGTAACGAGTTTGGAATCGATTAAAATTGGTTGTGATGTCCGTTGGAAGGAAACAGAGGTTCACGAGAAAAATATTACACGGGATTTTCTGGATTTCGTTTGGAGAGCTTCTTGTGAGATTTAATTGTTGGATTTAGTTGGATTGGGCTTTATGGAGTTAAACATGACTGGTAAGGTCCTTAGAATCGACCAGATATGGCTAGATGATTGGAGTTTAATCCAAAACAGGGAGAGAATATTCACGGATAAAAATACTCGAGAGTTAACTCTATCTGGCGTGTTTACAGCGTGTCCCACCTCTTCTGAGACATGTTTTCAATAACATGGAGTGTGATGAGCTGCAAAAGATGCGTGAGAATCAAAAACAGAGAAGAAAAACAGAAGTTTTCTTCGTGTGATGACAGTGGAGAATAACGAATTAAAGAGAGAATATTCTGCATTAAACAAGAGCGTAAAAATCTGTCAAGGAGTTTCTCTAAAAGAAAATTAAAAGCAAATTGACTCAAACACAAACTTAATCAAGCCGTTACTTGACCCATCACAAGTTATATACAAATGAGGTAGAGCCAAGCTTGTTACCAAGAGGCTAGATTTCAAGAGTGAGCCTCATGCAACGTCTCCGGTTGATATTTGTGAAAAGTACCAGAAGTATAATCATAGTAATGATGATACTCAGAATTAATTGAACTTTTTAACTCCTTTTTCTTATGACCAAGGAAAGAAGTTTTCCGACAAATGAACCCTACACCAAGCCCATCAGAAATCTTTTTATCAATTTCACATGAGTTGGTAGCAAGCTTAGTTCATCATGAATATATGATTTGACATGTACGAAACTTTTATCAGAACGATTCTTCTCCTCAATCGAAATAAGTCTCTCTAAGAATTTAAAGACGCCTTCAAAATCTTTAAATAAATCTTTGCCAATTGATCCATCATGATAATATTCCTCAAACAGATTAAGAAATAATCTAGTGAGATTCCATATCCTTGAGCTTTGACCACGTTTTTCGAACAATTTTTCTTAGGAGAACTTTTATTTTTTCCTTTAGACTGTTCATCAACATCTAAGTTTTCCAATGTCTTAGATGACACGATATTATCTTGAGAGACTAAAGCTCTTGCAGATAATAAGCTCTGAACAATCTTTAAGGAATTATGGCAGGCGTTACAGATGCCCAGAACAAATTTCCCAAAGTAATTTCCTATAAGGACAGACTTTAGGGATCATACAAACACAAACTTATTAGGTTTACAGTGTTTGACTGCTCTGATACAAATTGAAAAACCGGGGGTATAACAACCACACCCAATATTTCGTTTAGGAAATCTATATGGACTAACTCCAATATATTTCCAAGAGAATCAACTAGGCAGTCAGACTCAATCAAGGAAAATACATCCAAGAGTTATATCTCAATTATCAAATCAACCTGCAATCGAACAGATAGAAATCTGTGAGCCGGATTAATATGCATGAGAAATAACTTGGATGGTACCAAAGACCAATATCCAAGCGCCAATCAATTTAAATCAACAACTAAAGGTTGGATTACCAATTGACCGAACTACACACAACCTGTGATATTTCAATTATATAAAAATATAATGCGGAAAAGAAATAACACAGACACCAGAAATTTTGTTAACGAGGAAACCGCAAATGCAGAAAAACCCCGAGACCTAGTCCAGATTTGAACACCATACTGTATTAAGCCGCTACAGACTCTAGCCTACTACCAATTAACTTCGAACTAGAATGTAGTTTAGCCCTAACCAATCTCACACTGATTAAGGTACAGTCGCGTTCCTTACGCCTCTTGAACCACGCCGGATTCTGCGCACCTGATTCCCTTAGCTGATCACACCCACAACTAAGAGTTGCTACGACCCAAAGTCGAAGACTTGATAAAGAAATCTGTCTCACACAGAAAAGTCTATTGAATAGATAAATCTGTCCCCCACAGAAATACCTACGAGTTTTGTTCCGTCTTTTGATAAATCTAGGTGAACATGAACCAATTGATAATCCGGACTTATATTCCCGAAGAACAACCTAGTAATATCAATCACCTCACAATAATCTTAATCATATGGAAGCGAAACAAGATATTGTGGAATCACAAACGATAAGACGAAGATGTTTGTGACTACTTTTTATCTTACCCATCGGAGATTAAATCTCGAGCAAATCTTAGAGAAGATAGTACTCAACACGATAGAACAAAGTAAGATCAGAACACGCAACTACAGAGAAAATAGTTGGGTATGGATTCAGAATCCCTGTTTGTACCATATAGTTTGTATATGGGCTCAAGTGCCTCCGCCCAATAATTCTACCTAGTATTGGGCCATTGGGTAATAAAATATGAAAGGATGATTATAGCCCAGTCAGCAATTATCCTTCTACAACAAAACACCAGGTACATATTCAAACATGGAGTTACAATTCCCCAGAAAAAGGAGGGATCAGTTATAGAGAAGACCAAGTATGCCCTGGGAGTTACAGATCCTCAGAAAAAGGAGGGATCGGTTACTGAAAAGACCAGGTATAACTTGTAAGTTACAGATCCTATAAAAAGGGAAAATTGGTTGGGACCAGGAGAACCTAGCAAGCATTTGATCCAGATACATAGTCAAAATGAATCTAGATGAAAACTGGGATGGATACAATTCCTCAAAAACCTATAAATAGAGGCTAAATCTCAACTGGAAAGGGGAGAAAAAAATCTCAACTGGAGGAGAGGGGGCTACCATTTTCACCACGTTTCATCTGCATAGATATGTTTCCTAACCAAGAGAAAAACCATTGTAATACTTATATCAATGAAAATTCTCTCCCCAAGGGGATTCATCCGTGGACGTAGGCTTACTTGCCGAACCACGTAAAATTCTTGTTTTCATTATTTATTTTTTTATGGTTGTCTTACTTCTTCTTCTTCTTCATCATCATCAAATCAATTGTGTTTTGTGTCTAAAAGAAATTTTGGGTACAAACATTGGCGCCGACTTAGGGGATTCGTGTAAAACGATCGTGTTTTACCATTGAGAAAAGTGTGGAACAAATCATCCCAAAATTCCATGCAAAAATCAGTGAAGAAAAGGAAAGGAAGAAAGATTAGGGTTCTTACGGAACTGTTACAAAACAGTTATAGAATCGTTACGAAGCCGAAACGTTATAAACCATTGTAACAGATATGAATGTTGCAGAACGCGTTGCAAAAGGTTCTTCTTCATTCAGCCTCCTATACAGCTCCAGATCTAATTAATCGAGTCCGTCAAATTCATGAAATATAGTCCGTACGATCTGTTCAGCCTCCGGTCCAGCTTCCGGGTTACTTACTGGTCCAACCTATCAGGTTCGGTTCGAATCAAACCGATTCAGCGTCACCCAACCTGGTCCAGACCGTTAGGGTCTGACCAAAAGACACATCAGCAACGCCGCGTCATCAAGCTTGCTGCCACATGTCACCGCCTCGTTAGCGTGACTCATCATCAACGTTCGACGCAATAGGATAAACAAATTTCTTAACCCCCAACAAGTTGGAGGTTAGGAGGGGGCGATGTTTGTACCATATAGTTTGTATATGTGCTCAAGTGCCTCATCCCAATAATTCTACCTAGTATTGGGCCATTGGGTGATAAAATATGAAAGGATGATTATATCCCAGTCAACAATTATCCTTCTAAAACAAAACACCAGGTACATATTCAAACATGGAGTTACAGATCCCCAGAAAAAGGAGGGATCAGTTACAGAGAAGACCAAGTATGCCCTGGGAGTTACAGATCCTCAGAAAAAGGAGGGATCGGTTACTGAAAGACCAGGTATAACTTGTAAGTTACAGATCCTATAAAAATGGAAAATTGGTTGGGACCAGGAGAACCTAGCAAGCATTTGGTCCAGATACATAGTCAAAATGTATCTAGATGAAAACTGGGATGGATACAATTCCTCAAAAACCTATAAATAGAGGCTAAATCTCAACTAGAAAGGGGAGAAAAAAAATCTCAACTGGAGGAGAGGGGGCTACCATTTTCACCACGTTTCATTTGCTTAGATATGTTTCCTCACCAAGAGAAAAACCATTGTAATACTTATATCAATGAAACTTCTCTCCCCAAGGGGATTCATCCGTGGACGTAGGCTTACTTGCCGAACCACGTAAAATTCTTGTTTTCATTATTTATTTTTTATGGTTGTCTTACTTCTTCTTCATCATCATCATCAAATCAATTGTGTTTTGTGTCTAAAAGAAATTTTGGGTACAAACATTGGCGCCGACTTAGGGGATTCGTGTAAAACGATCGTGTTTTACCATTGAGAAAAGTGTGGAACAAATCATCCCAAAATTTCATGCAAAAATCAGTGAAGAAAAGGAAAGGAAGAAAGATTAGGGTTCTTACGGAACTGTTACAAAACAGTTACAAAACCGTAACGAAGCCGAAACGTTATAAACCATTGTAACAGATATGAATGTTGCAGAACGCGTTGCAAAAGTTTCTTCTTCACCCAGCCTCCTATACATCTCCAGATCTAATTAACCGAGTCCGTCAAATTCATGAAATATAGTCCGTACGATCTGTTCAGCCTCCGGTCCAGCTTCCGGTTTACTTACTGGTCCAACCTATCAGGTTCGGTTCGAATCAAACCGATTCAGCGTCGCCCAACCTGGTCCAGACCGTTCGGGTCTGACCAAAAGACACATCAGCAACGCCGCGTCATCAAGCTTGCTGCCACATGTCACCGCCTCGTCAGCGTGACTCGTCACCACATCAGTAGTTTTTTACAGTCAGCTTCTCCATGGCAGCACAGTTCTGTCGCCACGTCAGCGGACAGGTACAGTCATTGTTCGCTAACTCAGCAACATAACTAGTCAGCGCAGTTGCCACGTCATCACCCGACCCTGTTGTTCTCAATGGGTTATGCGACATATTGCCACATCAGCATGATGATACCACGCCATCACATTTGTCCAGTCATCGACTGCCACATCAGCAGTCTTGATACAGTCAGTGCTACGTCAGCAACAACACGCGCGCTTCGTTCAGAACTTGTTTCCTCAATATCTTCTTCGTTTTAAGTCCGAATTGAGTGGTTTTTGGCTCGTTAGAATTGTCTTTCAAATTCCTACAACTTGAAAGCAAAAATTCCAGTGTTCGAGAAACTTTGATGTGCACTTGGAGCAGTAACATGATCGAGTTCGAGGTTCGTTAATAGCGACAAGATCGAGATTGAGGTTTGTGGATAGCGACATGATCGAGAGTTCGAGATGAGGATTGATTAGACCCTTCAATATTTAGCCTTGCATCACATCGCAAGCACCTAAAGCCTCACCTTGCACGTGAGAACATAAGTCTTGCTCTTATCGCAAGCATAAAATCTCGTCTTCCACGCGAGTATAAAAACTTGCACCTAGGCAAGCATAAAGTCTCGTCTCAACCACGAGCCCAACGCCCGATGTTGGTCCAAAGTCTCGTCGACCCACGAGCCCAATGACCGATATTGGTCCAAAGACTCGTACTCAACACAAGCAACAGCCAGCCTGCCCGAGCAGCGAGCGCTTCAGCCTTGTTACGTTACGAGCAAAAAGACTTTACCCAAACGCAAGCACACTACATCAAACCAAAGTCTCGACCAGCTCTCGAGCATCACAAGTCCACCACGTGGCAAATAGTCTCGCCTAGCACGTGAGAAATTTTTTTGCAGGTAATTACAGTTGGGGCCGTCTTTGTAATATCTCTACTCACGCTTGGGGCGAGTGTCATCATCAACGTTCGACGCAATAGGATAAACAAATTTCTTAACCCCCAACAAGTTGGAGGTTAGGAGGGGGCGATGTTTGTACCATATAGTTTGTATATGGGCTCAAGTGCCTCAGCCCAATAATTCTACCTAGTATTGGGCCATTGGGTAATAAAATATGAAAGGATGATTATAGCCCAGTCAAAAATTATCCTTCTAAAACAAAACACCAGGTACATATTCAAACATGGAGTTACAGATCCCCAGAAAAAGGAGGGATCAGTTACAGAGAAGACCAAGTATGCCCTGGGAGTTACAGATCCTCAGAAAAAGGAGGGATCGGTTACTGAAAGACCAGGTATAACTTGTAAGTTACAGATCCAATAAAAAGGGAAAATTGGTTGGGACCAGGATAACCTAACAAGCATTTGGTCCAGATACATAGTCAAAATGTATCTAGATGAAAACTGGGATGGATACAATTCCTCAAAAACCTATAAATAGAGGCTAAATCTCAACTAGAAAGGGGAGAAAAAAAATCTCAACTGGAGGAGAGGGGGCTACCATTTTCACCGCGTTTCATCTGCTTAGATATGTTTCCTAACCAAGAGAAAAACCATTGTAATTTTTATATCAATGAAACTTCTCTCTCCAAGGGGATTCATCCGTGGACGTAGGCTTACTTGCCGAACCACGTAAAATTCTTGTTTTCATTATTTATTTTTTATGGTTGTCTTACTTCTTCTTCATCATCATCATCAAATCAATTGTGTTTTGTGTCTAAAAGAAATTTTGGGTACAAACATTGGCGCCGACTTAGGGTATTCGTGTAAAACGATCGTGTTTTACCATTGAGAAAAGTGTGGAACAAATCATCCCAAAATTCCATGCAAAAATCAGTGAAGAAAAGGAAAGGAAGAAAGATTAGGGTTCTTACGGAACTGTTACAAAACAGTTACAGAACCGTTATGAATCCGAAACGTTATAAACCATTGTAACAGATATGAATGTTACAGAACGCGTTGCAAAAGGTTCTTCGTCATCCAGCCTCCTATACAGCTCCAGATCTAATTAACCGAGTCCCTCAAATTCATGAAATATAGTCCGTACGATCTGTTCAGCCTCCGGTCCAGCTTCCGGTTTACTTACTGGTCCAACCTATCAGGTTCGGTTCGAATCA
This sequence comes from Papaver somniferum, assembly GCF_003573695.1. Taxonomy (NCBI): domain Eukaryota; kingdom Viridiplantae; phylum Streptophyta; class Magnoliopsida; order Ranunculales; family Papaveraceae; genus Papaver; species Papaver somniferum. The sequence goes on from NC_039358.1 coordinate 172,068,102, forward strand.
AACCGATTCAGCGTCGCCCAACCTGGTCCAGACCGTTCGGGTCTGACCAAAAGACACATCAGCAATGCCGCGTCATCAAGCTTGCTTCCACATGTAACCGCCTCGTCAGCGTGACTCGTCACCACATCAGTAGTTTGTTACAGTCAGCTTCTCCATGGCAGCACAGTTCTGTCGCCACGTCAGCGGACAGGTACAGTCATTGTTCGCTAACTCAGCAACATATCCAGTCAGCGCAGTTGCCACGTCATCACCCGACCCTGTTGTGCTCAATGGGTTCTGTGACATATTGCCACGTCAGCATGATGATGCCACGTCATCACATTTGTCCAGTCATCGACTGCCACATCAGCAGTCTTGATACAGTCACTGCTACGTCAGCAACAACACACGCGCTTCGTTCAGAACTTGTTTCCTCAATATCTTCTTCGTTTTAAGTCCGAATTGAGTGATTTTTGACTCGTTAGAATTGTCTTTCAAATTCCTACAACATGAAAGAAAAAATTCCAGTGTTCGAGAAACTTTGATGTGTACTTGGAGCAGTAACATGATCGAGTTCGAGGTTCGTTAATAGCGACAAGATCGAGATCGAGGTTTGTGGATAGCGACATGATCGAGAGTTCTTGATGAGGATTGCTTAGACCCTTCAATATTTAGCCTTGCATCACATCGCAAGCACCTAAAGCCTCACCTTGCACGTGAGAACATAAGTCTTGCTCTTATCGCAAGCATAAAATCTCGTCTTCCACGCGAGTATAAAAACTTGCACCTAGGCAAGCATAAAGTCTCGTCTCAACCACGAGCCCAACGCCCGATGTTGGTCCAAAGTCTCGTCGACCCACGAGCCCAATGACCGATATTGGTCCAAAGACTCGTACTCAACACAAGCAACAGCCAGCCTGCCCGAGCAGCGAGCGCTTCAGCCTTGTTACGTTGCGAGCAAAAAGACTTTCCCAACCGCAAGCACACTACATCAAACCAAAGTCTCGACCAGCTCTCGAGTATCACAAGTCCACCACGTGGCAAAAAGTCTCGCCTAGCACGTGAGCAAATTTTTTGCAGGTAATTACAGTTGGGGCCATCTTTGTAATATCTCTACTCACGCTTGGGGAAAGTGTCATCATCAACGTTCGACGCAATAGGATAAACAAATTTCTTAACCCCCAACAAGTTGGAGGTTAGGAGGGGGCGATGTTTGTACCATATAGTTTGTATATGGGCTCAAGTGCCTCAGCCCAATAATTCTACCTAGTATTGGGCCATTGGGTAATAAAATATGAAAGGATGATTATAGCCCAGTCAACAATTATCCTTCTAAAACAGAACACCAGGTACATATTCAAACATGGAGTTACAGATCCCCAAAAAAAGAGGGATCAGTTACAGAGAAGACCAAGTATTCCCTGGGAGTTACAGATCCTCAGAAAAAGGAGGGATCGGTTACTGAAAGACCAGGTACAACTTGTAAGTTACAGATCCTATAAAAAGGGAAAATTGGTTGGGACCAGGAGAACCTAGCAAGCATTTGGTCCAGATACATAGTCAAAATGTATCTAGATGAAAACTGGGATGGATACAATTCCTCAAAAACCTATAAATAGAGGCTAAATCTCAACTAGAAAGGGGAGGATAAAATCTCAACTGGAGGAGAGGGGGCTACCATTTTCACCACGTTTCATCTGCTTAGATATGTTTCCTAACCAAGAGAAAAACCATTGTAATACTTATATCAATGAAACTTCTCTCCCCAAGGGGATTCATCCGTGGACGTAGGCTTACTTGCCGAACCACGTAAAATTCTTGTTTTCATTATTTATTTTTTATGGTTGTCTTACTTCTTCTTCATCATCATCATCAAATCAATTGTGTTTTGTGTCTAAAAGAAATTTTGGGTACAAACATTGGCGCCGACTTAGGGTATTCGTGTAAAACGATCGTGTTTTACCATTGAGAAAAGTGTGGAACAAATCATCCCAAAATTCCATGCAAAAATCAGTGAAGAAAAGGAAAGGAAGAAAGATTAGGGTTCTTACGGAACTGTTACAAAACAGTTACAGAACCGTTATGAATCCGAAACGTTATAAACCATTGTAACAGATATGAATGTTACAGAACGCGTTGCAAAAGGTTCTTCGTCATCCAGCCTCCTATACAGCTCCAGATCTAATTAACCGAGTCCCTCAAATTCATGAAATATAGTCCGTACGATCTGTTCAGCCTCCGGTCCAGCTTCCGGTTTACTTACTGGTCCAACCTATCAGGTTCGGTTCGAATCAAACCGATTCAGCGTCGCCCAACCTGGTCCAGACCGTTCGGGTCTGACCAAAAGACACATCAGCAATGCCGCGTCATCAAGCTTGCTTCCACATGTAACCGCCTCGTCAGCGTGACTCGTCACCACATCAGTAGTTTGTTACAGTCAGCTTCTCCATGGCAGCACAGTTCTGTCGCCACGTCAGCGGACAGGTACAGTCATTGTTCGCTAACTCAGCAACATATCTAGTCAGCGCAGTTGCCACGTCATCACCCGACCCTGTTGTTCTCAATGGGTTATGCGACATATTGCCACATCAGCATGATGATGCAACGTCATCACATTTGTCCAGTCATCGACTGCCACATCAGCAGTCTTGATACAGTCAGTGCTACGTCAGCAACAACACGCGCGCTTCGTTCAGAACTTGTTTCCTCAATATCTTCTTCGTTTTAAGTCCGAATTGAGTGATTTTTGGCTCGTTAGAATTGTCTTTCAAATTCCTACAACATGAAAGCAAAAATTCCAGTGTTCGAGAAACTTTGATGTGCACTTGGAGCAGTAACATGATCGAGTTCGAGGTTCGTTAATAGCGACAAGATCGAGATCGAGGTTTGTGGATAGCGACATGATCGAGAGTTCGAGATGAGGATTGCTTAGACCCTTCAATATTTAGCCTTGAATCACATCGCAAGCACCTAAAGCCTCACCTTGCACGTGAGAACATAAGTCTTGCTCTTATCGCAAGCATAAAATCTCGTCTTCCACGCGAGTATAAAAACTTGCACCTAGGCAAGCATAAAGTCTCGTCTCAACCACGAGCCCAACGCCCGATGTTGGTCCAAAGTCTCGTCGACCCACGAGCCCAATGACCGATATTGGTCCAAAGACTCGTACTCAACACAAGCAACAGCCAGCCTGCCCGAGCAGCGAGCGCTTCAGCCTTGTTATGTTGCGAGCAAAAAGACTTTCCCCAACCGCAAGCACACTACATCAAACCAAAGTCTCGACCAGCTCTCGAGCATCACAAGTCCACCACGTGGCAAATAGTCTCGCCTAGCACGTGAGCAATTTTTTTGCAGGTAATTACAGTTGGGGCCGTCTTTGTAATATCTCTACTCACGCTTGGGGCGAGTGTCATCATCAACGTTCGACGCAATAGGATAAACAAATTTCTTAACCCCCAACAAGTTGGAGGTTAGGAGGGGGCGATGTTTGTACCATATAGTTTGTATATGGGCTCAAGTGCCTCAGCCCAATAATTCTACCTAGTATTGGGTCATTGGGTAATAAAATATGAAAGGATGATTATAGCCCAGTCAACAATTATCCTTCTAAAACAAAACACCAGGTACATATTCAAACATGGAGTTACAGATCCCCAGAAAAAGGAGGGATCAGTTACAGAGAAGACCAAGTATTCCATGGGAGTTACAGATCCTCTGAAAAAGGAGGGATCGGTTACTGAAAGACCAGGTATAACTTGTAAGTTACAGATCCTATAAAAAGGGAAAATTGGTTGGGACCAGGATAACCTAGCAAGCATTTGGTCCAGATACATAGTCAAAATGTATCTAGATGAAAACTGGGATGGATACAATTCCTCAAAAACCTATAAATATAGGCTAAATCTCAACTAGAAAGGGGAGAAAAAAAATCTCAACTGGAGGAGAGGGGGATACCATTTTCACCGTGTTTCATCTGCTTAGATATGTTTCCTAACCAAGAGAAAAACCATTGTAATACTTATATCAATGAAACTTCTCTCTCCAAGGGGATTCATCCGTGGACGTAGTCTTACTTGCCGAACCACGTAAAATTCTTGTTTTCATTATTTATTTTTTATGGTTGTCTTACTTCTTCTTCATCATCATCATCAAATCAATTGTGTTTTGTGTCTAAAAGAAATTTTGGGTACAAACATTGGCGCCGACTTAGGGTATTCGTGTAAAACGATCGTGTTTTACCATTGAGAAAAGTGTGGAACAAATCATCCCAAAATTCCATGCAAAAATCAGTGAAGAAAAGGAAAGGAAGAAAGATTAGGGTTCTTACGGAACTGTTACAAAACAGTTACAGAACCGTTACGAAGCCGAAAAGTTATAAACCATTGTAACAGATATGAATGTTGCAGAACGCGTTGCAAAAGGTTCTTCTTCATCCAGCCTCCTATACAGCTCCAGATCTAATTAACCGAGTCCCTCAAATTCATGAAATATAGTCCGTACGATCTGTTTAGCCTCCGGTCCAGCTTCCGGTTTACTTACTGGTCCAACCTATCAGGTTCAGTTCGAATCAAACCGATTCAGCGTCGCCCAACCTGGTCCAGACTGTTCGGGTCTGACCAAAAGACACATCAGCAACGCCGCGTCATCAAGCTTGCTGCCACATGTAACCGCCTCGTCAGCGTGACTCGTCACCACATCAGTAGTTTTTTACAGTCAGCTTCTCCATGGAAGCACAGTTCTGTCGCCACGTCAGCGGACAGGTACAGTCATTGTTCGCTAACTCAGCAACATATCTAGTCAGCGCAGTTGCCACGTCATCACCCGACCCTGTTGTTCTCAATGGGTTCTGCGACATATTGCCACATCAGCATGATGATGCCACGTCATCACATTTGTCCAGTCATCGACTGCCACATCAGCAGTCTTGATACAGTCACTGCTACGTCAGCAATAACATGCGCGCTTCGTTCAGAACTTGTTTCCTCAATATTTTTTTTGTTTTAAGTCCGAATTGAGTGATTTTTGGCTCGTTAGAATTGTCTTTCAAATTTCTACAACATGAAAGCAAAAATTCCAGTGTTCGAGAAACTTTGATGTGCACTTGGAGCAGTAACATGATCGAGTTCGAGGTTCGTTAATAGCGACAAGATCGAGATCGAGGTTTGTGGATAGCGACATGATAGAGAGTTCGAGATGAGGATTGCTTAGACCATTCAATATTTAGCCTTGCATCATCACATCGCAAGCACCTAAAGCCTCACCTTGCACGTGAGAACATAAGTCTTGCTCTTATCGCAAGCATAAAATCTCGTCTTCAACGCGAGTATAAAAACTTGCACCTAGGCAAGCAAAAAGTCTCGTCTCAACCACGAGCCCAACGCCCGATGTTGGTCCAAAGTCTCGTCGACCCACGAGCCCAATGACCGATATTGGTCCAAAGACTCGTACTCAACACAAGCAATAGCCAGCCTGCCCGAACAGCGAGCGCTTCAGCCTTGTTACGTTGCGAGCAAAAAGACTTTCCCCAACCGCAAGCACACTACATCAAACCAAAGTTTCGACCAGCTTTCGAGCATCACAAGTCCACCACGTGGCAAAAAGTCTCGGCTAGCACGTGAGCAAATTTTTTGCAGGTAATTACAGTTGGGGCCGTCTTTGTAATATCTCTACTCACGCTTGGGGCGAGTGTCATCATCAACGTTCGACGCAGTAGGATAAACAAATTTCTTAACCCCCAACAAGTTGGAGGTTAGGAGGGGGCGATGTTTGTACCATATAGTTTGTATATGGGCTCAAGTGCCTCAGCCCAATAATTCTACCTAGTATTGGGCCATTGGGTAATAAAATATGAAAGGATGATTATAGCCCAGTCAACAATTATCCTTCTAAAACAAAACACCAGGTACATATTCAAACATGGAGTTACAGATCCCCAGAAAAAGGAGGGATCAGTTACAGAGAAGACCAAGTATGCCCTGGGAGTTACAGATCCTCAGAAAAAGGAGGGATCGGTTACTGAAAGACCAGGTATAACTTGTAAGTTACAGATCTTATAAAAAGGGAAAATTGGTTGGGACCAGGATAACCTAGCAAGCATTTTTTCCAGATACATAGTCAAAATGTATCTAGATGAAAACTGGGATGGATACAATTCCTCAAAAACCTATAAATAGAGGCTAAATCTCAACTAGAAAGGGGAGAAAAAAAATCTCAACTGGAGGAGAGGGGGCTACCATTTTCACCGCGTTTCATCTGCTTAGATATGTTTCTTAACCAAGAGAAAAACCATTGTAATACTTATATCAATGAAACTTCTCTCTCCAAGGGGATTCATCCGTGGACGTAGGCTTACTTGCCGATACACGTAAAATTCTTGTTTTCATTATTTATTTTTTATGGTTGTCTTACTTCTTCTTCATCATCATCATCAAATAAATTGTGTTTTGTGTCTAAAAGAAATTTTGGGTACAAACATTGGCGCCGACTTAGGGTATTCGTGTAAAACGATCGTGTTTTACCATTGAGAAAAGTGTGGAACAAATCATCCCAAAATTCCATGCAAAAATCAGTGAAGAAAAGGAAAGGAAAAAAGATTAGGGTTCTTACGGAACTGTTACAAAACAGTTACAGAACCGTTACGAAGCCGAAACGTTATAAACCATTGTAACAGATATGAATGTTGCAGAACGCGTTGCAAAAGGTTCTTCTTCATCCAGCCTCCTATACAGCTCCAGATCTAATTAACCGAGTCCCTCAAATTCATGAAATATAGTCCGTACGATCTGTTCAGCCTCCGGTCCAGCTTCCGGTTTACTTACTGGTCCAATCTATCAGGTTCGGTTCGAATCAAACCGATTCAGCGTCGCCCAACCTGGTCCAGACCGTTCGGGTCTGACCAAAAGACACATCAGCAACGCCGCGTCATCAAGCTTGCTGCCACATGTCACCGCCTCGTCAGCGTGACTCGTCACCACATCAGTAGTTTGTTATAGTCAGCTTCTCCATGGCAGCACAGTTCTGTCGCCACGTCAGCGGACAGGTACAGTCATTGTTCGCTAACTCAGCAACATATCCAGTCAGCGCAGTTGCCACGTCATCACCCGACCATGTTGTTCTCAATGGGTTCTGCGACATATTGCCACATCAGCATGATGATGCCATTTTATCACATTTGTCCAGTCATCGACTGCCACATCAGCAGTCTTGATACAGTCACCGCTACGTTAGCAACAACACGCGCGCTTCGTTCAGAACTTGTATCCTCAATATCTTCTTCGTTTTAAGTCCGAATTGAGTGATTTTTGGCTCGTTAGAATTGTCTTTCAAATTCCTACAACATGAAAGCAAAAATTCCAGTGTTCGAGAAACTTTGATGTGCACTTGGAGCAGTAACATGATCGAGTTCGAGGTTCGTTAATAGCGACAAGATCGAGATCGAGGTTTGTGGATAGCGACATGATCGAGATCGAGGTTTGTGGATAGCGACATGATCGAGAGTTCGAGATGAGGATTGTTTAGACCCTTCAATATTTAGCCTTGCATCACATCGCAAGCACCAAAAGCCTCACCTCGCACGTGAGAACATAAGTCTTGCTCTTATCGCAAGCATAAAATCTCGTCTTCCACGCGAGTATAAAAACTTGCACCTAGGCAAGCATAAGGTCTCGTCTCAACCACGAGCCCAACGCCCGATGTTGGTCCAAAGTCTCGTCGACCCACGAGCCCAATGACCGATATTGGTCCAAAGACTCGTACTCAACACAAGCAACAACCATCCTGCCCGAGCAGCGAGCGCTTCAGCCTTGTTACGTTGCGAGAAAAAAGACTTTCCCCAACCGCAAGCACACTACATCAAACCAAAGTCTCGACCAGCTCTAGAGCATCACAAGTCCACCACGTGGCAAAAAGTCTCGCCTAGCACGTGAGCAAACTTTTTACAGGTAATTACAGTTGGGGCCGTCTTTGTAATATCTCTACTCACGCTTGGGGCGAGTGTCATCATCAACGTTCGACGTAATAGGATAAACAAATTTCTTAACCCCCAAAAAGTTGGAGGTTAGGAGGGGGCGATGTTTGTACCATATAGTTTGTATATGGGCTCAAGTGCCTCAGCCCAATAATTCTACCTAGTATTGGGCCATTGGGTAATAAAATATGAAAGGATGATTATAGCCCAGTCAATAATTATCCTTCTAAAACAAAACACCAGGTACATATTCAAACATGGAGTTACAGATCCCCAGAAAAAGGAGGGATCAGTTACAGAGAAGACCAAGTATTCCCTGGGAGTTACAGATCCTCAGAAAAAGGAGGGATCGGTTACTGAAAGACCAGGTATAACTTGTAAGTTACAGATCCTATAAAAAGGGAAAATTGGTTGGGACCAGGAGAACCTAGCAAGCATTTGGTCCAGATACATAGTCAAAATGTATCTAGATGAAAACTGGGATGGATACAATTCCTCAAAAATCTATAAATAGAGGCTAAATCTCAACTAGAAAGGGGAGAAAAAAATCTCAACTGGAGGAGAGGGGGCTACCATTTTCACCACGTTTCATCTGCTTAGATATGTTTCCTAACCAAGAGAAAAACCATTGTAATACTTATATCAATGAAACTTCTCTCCCCAAGGGGATTCATCCGTGGACGTAGGCTTACTTGCCGAACCACGTAAAATTCTTGTTTTCATTATTTATTTTTTATGGTTGTCTTACTTGTTCTTCATCATCATCATCAAATCAATTGTGTTTTGTGTCTAAAAGAAATTTTGGGTACAAACATTGGCGCCGACTTAGGGGATTCGTGTAAAACGATCGTGTTTTACCATTGAGAAAAGTGTGGAACAAATCATCCCAAAATTCCATGCAAAAATCAGTGAAGAAAAGGAAAGGAAGAAAGATTAGGGTTCTTACGGAACTGTTACAAAACAGTTACAGAACCGTTACGAAGCCGAAACGTTATAAACCATTGTAACGGATATGAATGTTGCAGAACGCGTTGCAAAAGGTTCTTCTTCATCCAGCCTCCTATACAGCTCCAGATCTAATTAACCGAGTCCGTCAAATTCATGAAATATAGTCCGTACGATCTGTTCAGCCTCCGGTCCAGCTTTCGGTTTACTTACTGGTCCAACCTATCAGGTTTGGTTCGAATCAAACCGATTCATCGTCGCCCAACCTGGTCCAGACCGTTCGGGTCTGACCAAAAGACACATCAGCAACGCCGCGTCATCAAGCTTGCTGCCACATGTCACCGCCTCGTCAGCGTGACTCGTCACCACATCAGTAGTTTGTTACAGTCAGCTTCTCCATGGCAGCACAGTTCTGTCGCCACGTCAGCGGACAAGTACAGTCATTGTTCGCTAACTCAGCAACATATCCAGTCAGTGCAGTTGCCATGTCATCACCCGACCCTGTTGTGTACAATGGGGTCTGTGACATATTTCCACATCAGCATGATGATGCCATGTCATCACATTTGTCCAGTCATCGACTGCCACATCAGCAGTCTTGATACAGTCACTGCTACGTTCAGCAACAACACGCGCGCTTCGTTCAGAACTTGTTTCCTCAATATCTTCTTCGTTTTAAGTCCGAATTGAGTGATTTTTGGCTCGTTACAATTGTCTTTCAAATTCCTACAACATGAAAGCAAAAATTCCAGTGTTCGAGAAACTTTAATGTGCACTTGGAGCAGTAACATGATCGAGTTCGAGGTTCGTTAATAGCGACAAGATCGAGATCGAGGTTTGTGGATAGCGACATGATCGAGAGTTCGATATGAGGATTGTTTAGACCCTTCAATATTTAGCCTTGCATCACATCACAAGCACTTAAAGCCTCACCTCGCACGTGAGAACATAAGTCTTGCTCTTATCGCAAGCATAAAATCTCGTCTTCCACGCGAGTATAAAAACTTGCACCTAGGCAAGCATAAGGTCTCGTCTCAACCACGAGCCCGACGCCCGATGTTGGTCCAAAGTCTCGTCGACCCACGAGCCCAATGACCGATATTGGTCCAAAGACTCGTACTCAACACAAGCAACAGCCAGCCTGCCCGAGCAGCGAGCGTTTCAGCCTTGTTACGTTGCGAGCAAAAATACTTTCCCCAACCGCAAGCACACTACATCAAACCAAAGTCTCGACCAGCTCTCGAGCATCACAAGTCCACCACGTGGCAAAAAGTCTCGCCTAGCACGTGAGCAAATTTTTTGCAAGTAATTACAGTTGGGGCCGTCTTTGTAATATCTCTACTCACGCTTGGGGCGAGTGTCATCATCAACGTTCGACGCAGTAGGATAAACAAATTTCTTAACCCCCAACAAGTTGGAGGTTAGGAGGGGGCGATGTTTGTACCATATAGTTTGTATATGGGATCAAGTGCCTCAGCCCAATAATTCTACCTAGTATTGGGCCATTGGGTAATAAAATATGAAAGGATGATTATAGCCCAGTCAACAATTATCCTTCTAAAACAAAACACCAGGTACATATTCAAACATGGAGTTACAGATCCCCAGAAAAAGGAGGGATCAGTTACAGAGAAGACCAAGTATGCCCTGGGAGTTACAGATCCTCAGAAAAAGGAGGGATCGGTTACTGAAAGACCAGGTATAACTTGTAAGTTACAGATCCTATAAAAAAGGAAAATTGGTTGGGACCAGGAGAACCTAGCAAGCATTTGGTCCAGATACATAGTCAAAATGTATCTAGATGAAAACTGGGATGGATACAATTCCTCAAAAACCTATAAATAGAGGCTAAATCTCAACTAGAAAGGGGAGAAAAAAAATCTCAACTGGAGGAGAGGGGGCTACCATTTTCACCACGTTTCATCTGCTTAGATATGTTTCCTAACCAAGAGAAAAACCATTGTAATACTTATATCAATGAAACTTCTCTCCCCAAGGGGATTCATCCGTGGACGTAGGCTTACTTGCCGAACCACGTAAAATTCTTGTTTTCATTATTTATTTTTTATGGTTGTCTTACTTCTTCTTCATCATCATCATCAAATCAATTGTGTTTTGTGTCTCCAAGAAATTTTGGCTACAAACATTGGCGCCGACTTAGGGGATTCATGTAAAACGATCGTGTTTTACCATTGAGAAAAGTGTGGAACAAATCATCCCCAAATTCCATGCAAAAATCAGTGAAGAAAAGGAAAGGAAGAAAGATTAGGGTTCTTACGGAACTGTTACAAAACAGTTACAGAACCGTTACGAAGCCGAAACGTTATAAACCATTGTAACGGATATGAATGTTGCAGAACGCGTTGCAAAAGGTTCTTCTTCATCCAGCCTCCTATACAGCTCCAGATCTGATTAACCGAGTCCGTCAAATTCATGAAATATAGTCCGTATGATCTGTTCAGCCTCCGGTACAGCTTCCGGTTTACTTACTGGTCCAACCTATCAGGTTCGGTTCGAATCAAACCGATTCAGCGTCGCCCAACCTGGTCCAGACCGTTCGGGTCTGACCAAAAGACACATCAGCAACGCCGCGCCATCAAGCTTGTTACCGCCTCGTCAGCGTGACTCGTCACCATGTCAGTAGTTTGTTACAGTCATCTTCTCCATGGCAGCACAGTTCTGTCGCCACGTCAGCGGACAGGTACAGTCATTGTTCGCTAACTCAGCAACATATCCAATCAGCGCAGTTGCCACGTCATCACCCAACCCTGTTGTGCTCAATGGGTTCTGCGACATATTGCCACTTCAGCATGATGATGCCACATCATCACATTTGTCCAGTCATCGACTGCCACATCAGCAGTCTTGATACAGTCACTGCTACGTCAGCAACAACACGCGCGCTTCATTCAGAACTTGTTTCGTTAATATCTTCTTCGTTTTAAGTCCGAATTGAGTGATTTTTGGCTCGTTAGAATTGTCTTTCAAATTCCTACAACATGAAAGCGAAAATTCCAGTGTTCGAGAAACTTTGATGTGCACTTGGAGCAGTAACATGATCGAGTTCGAGGTTCGTTAATAGCGACAAAATCGAGATCGAGGTTTGTGGATAGCGACATGATCGAGATTTCTTGATGAGGATTGCTTAGACCCTTTAATATTTAGCCTTGAATCACATCGCAAGAACCTAAAGCCTCACCTTGCACGTGAGAACATAAGTCTTGCTCTTATCGTAAGCATAAAATCTCGTCTTGCACGCGAGTATAAAAACTTTCACCTAGGAAAGCATAAAGTCTCGTCTCAACCACGAGCCAAACGCCCGATGTTGGTCCAAATTCTCGTCGACCATGAGCCCAATGACTGATATTGTTCCAAAGACTCGTACTCAACACAAGCAACAGCCATCCTGCCCGAGCAGCGAGCCCTTCAGCCTTGTTACGTTGCGAGCAAAAAGACTTTCCCCAACCGCAAGCACACTACATCAAAACCAAGTCTCGACCATCTCTCGAGCATCACAAGTCCACCACGTGGCAAAAAGTCTCGCCTAGCACGTGATCAAATTTTTTGCAGGTAATTACAGTTGGGGCCATCTTTGTAATATCTCTACTCACGCTTGGGGAGAGTGTCATCATCAACGTTCGACGCAATAGGATAAACAAATTTCTTAACCCCCAACAAGTTGGAGGTTAAGAGGGGGCGATGTTTGTACCATATAGTTTGTATATGGGCTCAAGTGCCTCAGCCCAATAATTCTACCTAGTATTGGGCCATTGGGTAATAAAATATGAAAGGATGATTATAGCCCAGTCAACAATTATCCTTCTACAACAAAACACCAGGTGCATATTAAAACATGGAGTTACAGATCTCCAGAAAAAGGAGGGATCAGTTACAGAGAAGACCAAGTATTCCCTGGGAGTTATAGATCCTCAGAAAAAGGAGGGATCGGTTACTGAAATACCAGGTATAACTTGTAAGTTACAGATCCTATAAAAAGAGAAAATTGGTTGGGACCAGGAGAACCTAGCAAGCATTTGGTCCAGATACATAGTCAAAATGTATCTAGATGAAAACTGGGATGGATACAATTCCTCAAAAACCTATAAATAGAGGCTAAATCTCAACTAGAAAGGGGAGAAAAAAATCTCAACTGGAGGAGAGGGGGATACCATTTTCACCACGTTTCATCTGCTTAGATTTGTTTCCTAACCAAGAGAAAAACCATTGTAATACTTATATCAATGAAACTTCTCTCCCCAAGGGGATTCATCCGTGGACGTAGGCTTACTTGCCGAACCACGTAAAATTCTTGTTTTCATTATTTATTTTTTATGGTTGTCTTACTTCTTCTTCATCATCATCATCAAATCAATTGTGTTTTGTGTCTCCAAGAAATTTTGGCTACAAACATTGGCGCCGACTTAGGGGATTCATGTAAAACGATCGTGTTTTACCATTGAGAAAAGTGTGGAACAAATCATCCCCAAATTCCATGCAAAAATCAGTGAAGAAAAGGAAAGGAAGAAAGATTAGGGTTCTTACGGAACTGTTACAAAACAGTTACAGAACCGTTACGAAGCCGAAACGTTATAAACCATTGTAACGGATATGAATGTTGCAGAACGCGTTGCAAAAGGTTCTTCTTCATCCAGCCTCCTATACAGCTCCAGATCTAATTAACCGAGTCCGTCAAATTCATGAAATATAGTCCGTACGATCTGTTCAGCCTCCGGTCCAGCTTTCGGTTTACTTACTGGTCCAACCTATCAGGTTTGGTTCGAATCAAACCGATTCATCGTCGCCCAACCTGGTCCAGACCGTTCGGGTCTGACCAAAAGACACATCAGCAACGCCGCGTCATCAAGCTTGCTGCCACATGTCACCGCCTCGTCAGCGTGACTCGTCACCACATCAGTAGTTTGTTACAGTCAGCTTCTCCATGGCAGCACAGTTCTGTCGCCACGTCAGCGGACAGGTACAGTCATTGTTCGCTAACTCAGCAACATATCTAGTCAGCGCAGTTGCCACGTCATCACCCGACCCTGTTGTTCTCAATGGGTTATGCGACATATTGCCACATCAGCATGATGATGCAACGTCATCACATTTGTCCAGTCATCGACTGCCACATCAGCAGTCTTGATACAGTCAGTGCTACGTCAGCAACAACACGCGCGCTTCGTTCAGAACTTGTTTCCTCAATATCTTCTTCGTTTTAAGTCCGAATTGAGTGGTTTTTGGCTCGTTAGAATTGTCTTTCAAATTCCTACAACTTGAAAGCAAAAATTCCAGTGTTCGAGAAACTTTGATGTGCACTTGGAGCAGTAACATGATCGAGTTCGAGGTTCGTTAATAGCGACAAGATCGAGATTGAGGTTTGTGGATAGCGACATGATCGAGAGTTCGAGATGAGGATTGATTAGACCCTTCAATATTTAGCCTTGCATCACATCGCAAGCACCTAAAGCCTCACCTTGCACGTGAGAACATAAGTCTTGCTCTTATCGCAAGCATAAAATCTCGTCTTCCACGCGAGTATAAAAACTTGCACCTAGGCAAGCATAAAGTCTCGTCTCAACCACGAGCCCAACGCCCGATGTTGGTCCAAAGTCTCGTCGACCCACGAGCCCAATGACCGATATTGGTCCAAAGACTCGTACTCAACACAAGCAACAGCCAGCCTGCCCGAGCAGCGAGCGCTTCAGCCTTGTTACGTTGCGAGCAAAAAGACTTTCCCAACCGCAAGCACACTACATCAAACCAAAGTCTCGACCAGCTCTCGAGTATCACAAGTCCACCACGTGGCAAAAAGTCTCGCCTAGCACGTGAGCAAATTTTTTGCAGGTAATTACAGTTGGGGCCATCTTTGTAATATCTCTACTCACGCTTGGGGAAAGTGTCATCATCAACGTTCGACGCAATAGGATAAACAAATTTCTTAACCCCCAACAAGTTGGAGGTTAGGAGGGGGCGATGTTTGTACCATATAGTTTGTATATGGGCTCAAGTGCCTCAGCCCAATAATTCTACCTAGTATTGGGCCATTGGGTAATAAAATATGAAAGGATGATTATAGCCCAGTCAACAATTATCCTTCTAAAACAGAACACCAGGTACATATTCAAACATGGAGTTACAGATCCCCAAAAAAAGGAGGGATCAGTTACAGAGAAGACCAAGTATGCCCTGGGAGTTACAGATCCTTAGAAAAATGAGGGATCGGTTACTGAAAGACCAGGTATAACTTGTAAGTTACAGATCCTATAAAAAATGAAAATTGGTTGGGACCAGGAGAACCTAGCAAGCATTTGGTCCAGATACATAGTCAAAATGTATCTAGATGAAAACTGGGATGGATACAATTCCTCAAAAACCTATAAATAGAGGCTAAATCTCAACTAGAAAGGGGAGAAAAAAATCTCAACTGGAGGAGAGGGGGCTACCATTTTCACCACGTTTCATCTGCTTAGATATGTTTCCTAACCAAGAGAAAAACCATTGTAATACTTATATCAATGAAACTTCTCTCCCCAAGGGGATTCATCCGTCGACGTATGCTTACTTGCCGAACCACGTAAAATTCTTGTTTTCATTATTTATTTTTTATGGTTGTCTTACTTCTTCTTCATCATCATCATCAAATCAATTGTGTTTTGTGTCTAAAAGAAATTTTGGGTACAAACATTGGCGCCGACTTAGGGTATTCGTGTAAAACGATCGTGTTTTACCATTGAGAAAAGTGTGGAACAAATCATCCCAAAATTCCATGCAAAAATCAGTGAAGAAAAGGAAAGGAAGAAAGATTAGGGTTCTTACGGAACTGTTACAAAACAGTTACAGAACCGTTACGAAGCCGAAACGTTATAAACCATTGTAACAGATATGAATGTTGCAGAACGCGTTGCAAAAGGTTCTTCTTCATCCAGCCTCCTATACAGCTCCAGATCTAATTAACCGAGTCCGTCAAATTCATGAAATATAGTCCGTACGATCTGTTCAGCCTCCGGTCCAGCTTTCGGTTTACTTACTGGTCCAACCTATCAGGTTTGGTTCGAATCAAACCGATTCATCGTCGCCCAACCTGGTCCAGACCGTTCGGGTCTGACCAAAAGACACATCAGCAACGCCGCGTCATCAAGCTTGCTGCCACATGTCACCGCCTCGTCAGCGTGACTCGTCACCACATCAGTAGTTTGTTACAGTCAGCTTCTCCATGGCAGCACAGTTCTGTCGCCACGTCAGCGGACAAGTACAGTCATTGTTCGCTAACTCAGCAACATATCCAGTCAGTGCAGTTGCCATGTCATCACCCGACCCTGTTGTGTACAATGGGGTCTGTGACATATTTCCACATCAGCATGATGATGCCATGTCATCACATTTGTCCAGTCATCGACTGCCACATCAGCAGTCTTGATACAGTCACTGCTACGTTCAGCAACAACACGCGCGCTTCGTTCAGAACTTGTTTCCTCAATATCTTCTTCGTTTTAAGTCCGAATTGAGTGATTTTTGGCTCGTTAGAATTGTCTTTCAAATTCCTACAACATGAAAGCAAAAATTCCAGTGTTCGAGAAACTTTGATGTGCACTTGGAGCAGTAACATGATCGAGTTCGAGGTTCGTTAATAGCGACAAGATCGAGATCGAGGTTTGTGGATAGCGACATGATCGAGAGTTCGAGATGAGGATTGCTTAGACCATTCAATATTTAGCCTTGAATCACATCGCGAGCACCTAAAGCCTCACCTTGCACGTGAGAACATAAGTCTTGCTCTTATCGCAAGCATAAAATCTCGTCTTCCACGCGAGAATAAAAACTTGCACCTAGGCAAGCATAAAGTCTCGTCTCAACCACGAGCCCAACGCCCGATGTTGGTCCAAAGTCTCGTCGACCCACGAGCCCAATGACCGATATTGGTCCAAAGACTCGTACTCAACACAAGCAACAGCCAGCCTGCCCGAGCAGCGAGCGCTTCAGCCTTGTTACGTTGCGAGCAAAAAGACTTTCCCCAACCGCAAGCACACTACATCAAACCAAAGTCTCGACCAGCTCTCGAGCATCACAAGTCCACCACGTGGCAAATAGTCTCGCCTAGCACGTGAGCAAATTTTTGGCAGGTAATTACAGTTGGGGCCGTCTTTGTAATATCTCTACTCACGCTTGGGGCGAGTGTCATCATCAACGTTCGACGCAGTAGGATAAACAAATTTCTTAACCCCCAACAAGTTGGAGGTTAGGAGGGGGCGATGTTTGTACCATATAGTTTGTATATGGGCTCAAGTGCCTCAGCCCAATAATTCTACCTAGTATTGGGCCATTGGGTAATAAAATATGAAAGGATGATTATAGCCCAGTCAACAATTATCCTTCTAAAACAAAACACCAGGTACATATTCAAACATGGAGTTACAGATCCCCAGAAAAAGGAGGGATCAGTTACAGAGAAGACCAAGTATGCCCTGGGAGTTACAGATCCTCAGAAAAAGGAGGGATCGGTTACTGAAAGACCAGGTATAACTTGTAAGTTACAGATCCTATAAAAAAGGAAAATTGGTTGGGACCAGGAGAACCTAGCAAGCATTTGGTCCAGATACATAGTCAAAATGTATCTA
This sequence comes from Papaver somniferum, assembly GCF_003573695.1. Classification (NCBI taxonomy): domain Eukaryota; kingdom Viridiplantae; phylum Streptophyta; class Magnoliopsida; order Ranunculales; family Papaveraceae; genus Papaver; species Papaver somniferum. Next base: position 172,085,607 of record NC_039358.1, read on the forward strand.
GATGAAAACTGGGATGGATACAATTCCTCAAAAACCTATAAATAGAGGCTAAATCTCAACTAGAAAGGGGAGAAAAAAAATCTCAACTGGAGGAGAGGGGGCTACCATTTTCACCACGTTTCATCTGCTTAGATATGTTTCCTAACCAAGAGAAAAACCATTGTAATACTTATATCAATGAAACTTCTCTCCCCAAGGGGATTCATCCGTGGACGTAGGCTTACTTGCCGAACCACGTAAAATTCTTGTTTTCATTATTTATTTTTTATGGTTGTCTTACTTCTTCTTCATCATCATCATCAAATCAATTGTGTTTTGTGTCTCCAAGAAATTTTGGCTACAAACATTGGCGCCGACTTAGGGGATTCATGTAAAACGATCGTGTTTTACCATTGAGAAAAGTGTGGAACAAATCATCCCCAAATTCCATGCAAAAATCAGTGAAGAAAAGGAAAGGAAGAAAGATTAGGGTTCTTACGGAACTGTTACAAAACAGTTACAGAACCGTTACGAAGCCGAAACGTTATAAACCATTGTAACGGATATGAATGTTGCAGAACGCGTTGCAAAAGGTTCTTCTTCATCCAGCCTCCTATACAGCTCCAGATCTGATTAACCGAGTCCGTCAAATTCATGAAATATAGTCCGTATGATCTGTTCAGCCTCCGGTACAGCTTCCGGTTTACTTACTGGTCCAACCTATCAGGTTCGGTTCGAATCAAACCGATTCAGCGTCGCCCAACCTGGTCCAGACCGTTCGGGTCTGACCAAAAGACACATCAGCAACGCCGCGCCATCAAGCTTGTTACCGCCTCGTCAGCGTGACTCGTCACCATGTCAGTAGTTTGTTACAGTCATCTTCTCCATGGCAGCACAGTTCTGTCGCCACGTCAGCGGACAGGTACAGTCATTGTTCGCTAACTCAGCAACATATCCAATCAGCGCAGTTGCCACGTCATCACCCAACCCTGTTGTGCTCAATGGGTTCTGCGACATATTGCCACTTCAGCATGATGATGCCACATCATCACATTTGTCCAGTCATCGACTGCCACATCAGCAGTCTTGATACAGTCACTGCTACGTCAGCAACAACACGCGCGCTTCATTCAGAACTTGTTTCGTTAATATCTTCTTCGTTTTAAGTCCGAATTGAGTGATTTTTGGCTCGTTAGAATTGTCTTTCAAATTCCTACAACATGAAAGCGAAAATTCCAGTGTTCGAGAAACTTTGATGTGCACTTGGAGCAGTAACATGATCGAGTTCGAGGTTCGTTAATAGCGACAAAATCGAGATCGAGGTTTGTGGATAGCGACATGATCGAGATTTCTTGATGAGGATTGCTTAGACCCTTTAATATTTAGCCTTGAATCACATCGCAAGAACCTAAAGCCTCACCTTGCACGTGAGAACATAAGTCTTGCTCTTATCGTAAGCATAAAATCTCGTCTTGCACGCGAGTATAAAAACTTTCACCTAGGAAAGCATAAAGTCTCGTCTCAACCACGAGCCAAACGCCCGATGTTGGTCCAAATTCTCGTCGACCATGAGCCCAATGACTGATATTGTTCCAAAGACTCGTACTCAACACAAGCAACAGCCATCCTGCCCGAGCAGCGAGCCCTTCAGCCTTGTTACGTTGCGAGCAAAAAGACTTTCCCCAACCGCAAGCACACTACATCAAAACCAAGTCTCGACCATCTCTCGAGCATCACAAGTCCACCACGTGGCAAAAAGTCTCGCCTAGCACGTGATCAAATTTTTTGCAGGTAATTACAGTTGGGGCCATCTTTGTAATATCTCTACTCACGCTTGGGGAGAGTGTCATCATCAACGTTCGACGCAATAGGATAAACAAATTTCTTAACCCCCAACAAGTTGGAGGTTAAGAGGGGGCGATGTTTGTACCATATAGTTTGTATATGGGCTCAAGTGCCTCAGCCCAATAATTCTACCTAGTATTGGGCCATTGGGTAATAAAATATGAAAGGATGATTATAGCCCAGTCAACAATTATCCTTCTACAACAAAACACCAGGTGCATATTAAAACATGGAGTTACAGATCTCCAGAAAAAGGAGGGATCAGTTACAGAGAAGACCAAGTATTCCCTGGGAGTTATAGATCCTCAGAAAAAGGAGGGATCGGTTACTGAAATACCAGGTATAACTTGTAAGTTACAGATCCTATAAAAAGAGAAAATTGGTTGGGACCAGGAGAACCTAGCAAGCATTTGGTCCAGATACATAGTCAAAATGTATCTAGATGAAAACTGGGATGGATACAATTCCTCAAAAACCTATAAATAGAGGCTAAATCTCAACTAGAAAGGGGAGAAAAAAATCTCAACTGGAGGAGAGGGGGATACCATTTTCACCACGTTTCATCTGCTTAGATTTGTTTCCTAACCAAGAGAAAAACCATTGTAATACTTATATCAATGAAACTTCTCTCCCCAAGGGGATTCATCCGTGGACGTAGGCTTACTTGCCGAACCACGTAAAATTCTTGTTTTCATTATTTATTTTTTATGGTTGTCTTACTTCTTCTTCATCATCATCATCAAATCAATTGTGTTTTGTGTCTCCAAGAAATTTTGGCTACAAACATTGGCGCCGACTTAGGGGATTCATGTAAAACGATCGTGTTTTACCATTGAGAAAAGTGTGGAACAAATCATCCCCAAATTCCATGCAAAAATCAGTGAAGAAAAGGAAAGGAAGAAAGATTAGGGTTCTTACGGAACTGTTACAAAACAGTTACAGAACCGTTACGAAGCCGAAACGTTATAAACCATTGTAACGGATATGAATGTTGCAGAACGCGTTGCAAAAGGTTCTTCTTCATCCAGCCTCCTATACAGCTCCAGATCTAATTAACCGAGTCCGTCAAATTCATGAAATATAGTCCGTACGATCTGTTCAGCCTCCGGTCCAGCTTTCGGTTTACTTACTGGTCCAACCTATCAGGTTTGGTTCGAATCAAACCGATTCATCGTCGCCCAACCTGGTCCAGACCGTTCGGGTCTGACCAAAAGACACATCAGCAACGCCGCGTCATCAAGCTTGCTGCCACATGTCACCGCCTCGTCAGCGTGACTCGTCACCACATCAGTAGTTTGTTACAGTCAGCTTCTCCATGGCAGCACAGTTCTGTCGCCACGTCAGCGGACAGGTACAGTCATTGTTCGCTAACTCAGCAACATATCCAGTCAGCGCAGTTGCCACGTCATCACCCGACCCTGTTGTGCTCAATGGGTTCTGTGACATATTGCCACGTCAGCATGATGATGCCACGTCATCACATTTGTCCAGTCATCGACTGCCACATCGGCAGTCTTGATACAGTCACTGCTATGTCAGCAACAACACGCGCGCTTCGTTCAGAACTTGTTTCCTCAATATCTTCTTCGTTTTAAGTCCGAATTGAGTGATTTTTGGCTCGTTAGAATTGTCTTTCAAATTCCTACAACATGAAAGCAAAAATTCCAGTGTTCGAGAAACTTTGATGTGCACTTGGAGCAGTAACATGATCGAGTTTGAGGTTCGTTAATAGCGACAAGATCGAGATCGAGGTTTGTGGATAGCGACATGATCGAGAGTTCGAGATGAGGATTGCTTAGACCCTTCAATATTTAGCCTTGCATCACATCGCAAGCACCTAAAGCCTCACCTTGCACGTGAGAACATAAGTCTTGCTCTTATCGCAAGCATAAAATCTCGTCTTCCACGCGAGTATAAAAACTTGCACCTAGGCAAGCATAAAGTCTCGTCTCAACCACGAGCCCAACGCCCGATGTTGGTCCAAAGTCTCGTCGACCCACGAGCCCAATGACCGATATTGGTCCAAAGACTCGTACTCAACACAAGCAACAGCCAGCCTGCCCGAGCAGCGAGCGCTTCAGCCTTGTTACGTTGCGAGCAAAAAGACTTTCCCAACCGCAAGCACACTACATCAAACCAAAGTCTCGACCAGCTCTCGAGTATCACAAGTCCACCACGTGGCAAAAAGTCTCGCCTAGCACGTGAGCAAATTTTTTGCAGGTAATTACAGTTGGGGCCATCTTTGTAATATCTCTACTCACGCTTGGGGAAAGTGTCATCATCAACGTTCGACGCAATAGGATAAACAAATTTCTTAACCCCCAACAAGTTGGAGGTTAGGAGGGGGCGATGTTTGTACCATATAGTTTGTATATGGGCTCAAGTGCCTCAGCCCAATAATTCTACCTAGTATTGGGCCATTGGGTAATAAAATATGAAAGGATGATTATAGCCCAGTCAACAATTATCCTTCTAAAACAGAACACCAGGTACATATTCAAACATGGAGTTACAGATCCCCAAAAAAAGAGGGATCAGTTACAGAGAAGACCAAGTATTCCCTGGGAGTTACAGATCCTCAGAAAAAGGAGGGATCGGTTACTGAAAGACCAGGTACAACTTGTAAGTTACAGATCCTATAAAAAGGGAAAATTGGTTGGGACCAGGAGAACCTAGCAAGCATTTGGTCCAGATACATAGTCAAAATGTATCTAGATGAAAACTGGGATGGATACAATTCCTCAAAAACCTATAAATAGAGGCTAAATCTCAACTAGAAAGGGGAGGATAAAATCTCAACTGGAGGAGAGGGGGCTACCATTTTCACCACGTTTCATCTGCTTAGATATGTTTCCTAACCAAGAGAAAAACCATTGTAATACTTATATCAATGAAACTTCTCTCCCCAAGGGGATTCATCCGTGGACGTAGGCTTACTTGCCGAACCACGTAAAATTCTTGTTTTCATTATTTATTTTTTATGGTTGTCTTACTTCTTCTTCATCATCATCATCAAATCAATTGTTTTTTGTGTCTAAAAGAAATTTTGGGTACAAACATTGGCGCCGACTTAGGGGATTCGTGTAAAACGATCGTGTTTTACCATTGAGAAAAGTGTGGAACAAATCATCCCAAAATTGCATGCAAAAATCAGTGAAGAAAAGGAAAGGAAGAAAGATTAGGGTTCTTACGGAACTGTTACAAAACAGTTACAGAACCGTTACGAAGCCGAAACGTTATAAACCATTGTAACAGATATGAATGTTGCAGAACGCGTTGCAAAAGGTTCTTCTTCATCCAGCCTCCTATACAGCTCCAGATCTAATTAACCGAGTCCGTCAAATTCATGAAATATAGTCCGTACGATCTGTTCAGCCTCCGGTCCAGCTTTCGGTTTACTTACTGGTCCAACCTATCAGGTTTGGTTCGAATCAAACCGATTCATCGTCGCCCAACCTGGTCCAGACCGTTCGGGTCTGACCAAAAGACACATCAGCAACGCCGCGTCATCAAGCTTGCTGCCACATGTCACCGCCTCGTCAGCGTGACTCGTCACCACATCAGTAGTTTGTTACAGTCAGCTTCTCCATGGCAGCACAGTTCTGTCGCCACGTCAGCGGACAAGTACAGTCATTGTTCGCTAACTCAGCAACATATCCAGTCAGTGCAGTTGCCATGTCATCACCCGACCCTGTTGTGTACAATGGGGTCTGTGACATATTTCCACATCAGCATGATGATGCCATGTCATCACATTTGTCCAGTCATCGACTGCCACATCAGCAGTCTTGATACAGTCACTGCTACGTTCAGCAACAACACGCGCGCTTCGTTCAGAACTTGTTTCCTCAATATCTTCTTCGTTTTAAGTCCGAATTGAGTGATTTTTGGCTCGTTAGAATTGTCTTTCAAATTCCTACAACATGAAAGCAAAAATTCCAGTGTTCGAGAAACTTTAATGTGCACTTGGAGCAGTAACATGATCGAGTTCGAGGTTCGTTAATAGCGACAAGATCGAGATCGAGGTTTGTGGATAGCGACATGATCGAGAGTTCGATATGAGGATTGTTTAGACCCTTCAATATTTAGCCTTGCATCACATCACAAGCACTTAAAGCCTCACCTCGCACGTGAGAACATAAGTCTTGCTCTTATCGCAAGCATAAAATCTCGTCTTCCACGCGAGTATAAAAACTTGCACCTAGGCAAGCATAAGGTCTCGTCTCAACCACGAGCCCAACGCCCGATGTTGGTCCAAAGTCTCGTCGACCCACGAGCCCAATGACCGATATTGGTCCAAAGACTCGTACTCAACACAAGCAACAGCCAGCCTGCCCGAGCAGCGAGCGTTTCAGCCTTGTTACGTTGCGAGCAAAAATACTTTCCCCAACCGCAAGCACACTACATCAAACCAAAGTCTCGACCAGCTCTCGAGCATCACAAGTCCACCACGTGGCAAAAAGTCTCGCCTAGCACGTGAGCAAATTTTTTGCAAGTAATTACAGTTGGGGCCGTCTTTGTAATATCTCTACTCACGCTTGGGGCGAGTGTCATCATCAACGTTCGACGCAGTAGGATAAACAAATTTCTTAACCCCCAACAAGTTGGAGGTTAGGAGGGGGCGATGTTTGTACCATATAGTTTGTATATGGGATCAAGTGCCTCAGCCCAATAATTCTACCTAGTATTGGGCCATTGGGTAATAAAATATGAAAGGATGATTATAGCCCAGTCAACAATTATCCTTCTAAAACAAAACACCAGGTACATATTCAAACATGGAGTTACAGATCCCCAGAAAAAGGAGGGATCAGTTACAGAGAAGACCAAGTATGCCCTGGGAGTTACAGATCCTCAGAAAAAGGAGGGATCGGTTACTGAAAGACCAGGTATAACTTGTAAGTTACAGATCCTATAAAAAAGGAAAATTGGTTGGGACCAGGAGAACCTAGCAAGCATTTGGTCCAGATACATAGTCAAAATGTATCTAGATGAAAACTGGGATGGATACAATTCCTCAAAAACCTATAAATAGAGGCTAAATCTCAACTAGAAAGGGGAGAAAAAAAATCTCAACTGGAGGAGAGGGGGCTACCATTTTCACCACGTTTCATCTGCTTAGATATGTTTCCTAACCAAGAGAAAAACCATTGTAATACTTATATCAATGAAACTTCTCTCCCCAAGGGGATTCATCCGTGGACGTAGGCTTACTTGCCGAACCACGTAAAATTCTTGTTTTCATTATTTATTTTTTATGGTTGTCTTACTTGTTCTTCATCATCATCATCAAATCAATTGTGTTTTGTGTCTAAAAGAAATTTTGGGTACAAACATTGGCGCCGACTTAGGGGATTCGTGTAAAACGATCGTGTTTTACCATTGAGAAAAGTGTGGAACAAATCATCCCAAAATTCCATGCAAAAATCAGTGAAGAAAAGGAAAGGAAGAAAGATTAGGGTTCTTACGGAACTGTTACAAAACAGTTACAGAACCGTTACGAAGCCGAAACGTTATAAACCATTGTAACGGATATGAATGTTGCAGAACGCGTTGCAAAAGGTTCTTCTTCATCCAGCCTCCTATACAGCTCCAGATCTAATTAACCGAGTCCGTCAAATTCATGAAATATAGTCCGTACGATCTGTTCAGCCTCCGGTCCAGCTTTCGGTTTACTTACTGGTCCAACCTATCAGGTTTGGTTCGAATCAAACCGATTCATCGTCGCCCAACCTGGTCCAGACCGTTCGGGTCTGACCAAAAGACACATCAGCAACGCCGCGTCATCAAGCTTGCTGCCACATGTCACCGCCTCGTCAGCGTGACTCGTCACCACATCAGTAGTTTGTTACAGTCAGCTTCTCCATGGCAGCACAGTTCTGTCGCCACGTCAGCGGACAGGTACAGTCATTGTTCGCTAACTCAGCAACATAACCAGTCAGCGCAGTTGCCACGTCATCACCCGACCCTGTTGTTCTCAATGGGTTATGCGACATATTGCCACATCAGCATGATGATACCACGTCATCACATTTGTCCAGTCATCGACTGCCACATCAGCAGTCTTGATACAGTCAGTGCTACGTCAGCAACAACACGCGCGCTTCGTTCAGAACTTGTTTCCTCAATATCTTCTTCGTTTTAAGTCCGAATTGAGTAATTTTTGGCTCGTTAGAATTGTCTTTCAAATTCCTACAACATGAAAGCAAAAATTCCAGTGTTCGAGAAACTTTGATGTGCACTTGGAGCAGTAACATGATCGAGTTCGAGGTTCGTTAATAGCGACAAGATCGAGATCGAGGTTTGTGGATAGCGACATGATCGAGAGTTCGAGATGAGGATTGCTTAGACCATTCAATATTTAGCCTTGAATCACATCGCGAGCACCTAAAGCCTCACCTTGCACGTGAGAACATAAGTCTTGCTCTTATCGCAAGCATAAAATCTCGTCTTCCACGCGAGAATAAAAACTTGCACCTAGGCAAGCATAAAGTCTCGTCTCAACCACGAGCCCAACGCCCGATGTTGGTCCAAAGTCTCGTCGACCCACGAGCCCAATGACCGATATTGGTCCAAAGACTCGTACTCAACACAAGCAACAGCCAGCCTGCCCGAGCAGCGAGCGCTTCAGCCTTGTTACGTTGCGAGCAAAAAGACTTTCCCCAACCGCAAGCACACTACATCAAACCAAAGTCTCGACCAGCTCTCGAGCATCACAAGTCCACCACGTGGCAAATAGTCTCGCCTAGCACGTGAGCAAATTTTTGGCAGGTAATTACAGTTGGGGCCGTCTTTGTAATATCTCTACTCACGCTTGGGGCGAGTGTCATCATCAACGTTCGACGCAGTAGGATAAACAAATTTCTTAACCCCCAACAAGTTGGAGGTTAGGAGGGGGCGATGTTTGTACCATATAGTTTGTATATGGGCTCAAGTGCCTCAGCCCAATAATTCTACCTAGTATTGGGCCATTGGGTAATAAAATATGAAAGGATGATTATAGCCCAGTCAACAATTATCCTTCTAAAACAAAACACCAGGTACATATTCAAACATGGAGTTACAGATCCCCAGAAAAAGGAGGGATCAGTTACAGAGAAGACCAAGTATGCCCTGGGAGTTACAGACCCTCAGAAAAAGGAGGGATCGGTTACTGAAAGACCAGGTATAACTTGTAAGTTACAGATCCAATAAAAAGGGAAAATTGGTTGGGACCAGGATAACCTAGCAAGCATTTGGTCCAGATACATAGTCAAAATGTATCTAGATGAAAACTGGGATGGATACAATTCCTCAAAAACCTATAAATAGAGGCTAAATCTCAACTAGAAAGGGGAGAAAAAAAATCTCAACTGGAGGAGAGGGGCTACCATTTTCACCGCGTTTCATCTGCTTAGATATGTTTCCTAACCAAGAGAAAAACCATTGTAATACTTATATCAATGAAACTTCTCTCTCCAAGGGGATTCATCCGTGGACGTAGGCTTACTTGCCGAGCCACGTAAAATTCTTGTTTTCATTATTTATTTTTTATGGTTGTCTTACTTCTTCATCATCATCATCATCAAATCAATTATGTTTTGTTTCTAAAAGAAATTTTGGGTACAAACATTGGCGCCGACTTAGGGGATTCGTGTAAAACGATCGTGTTTTACCATTGAGAAAAGTGTGGAACAAATCATCCCAAAATTCCATGCAAAAATCAGTGAAGAAAAGGAAAGGAAGAAAGATTAGGGTTCTTACGGAACTGTTACAAAACAGTTACAGAACCGTTACGAAGCCGAAACGTTATAAACCATTGTAACGGATATGAATGTTGCAGAACGCGTTGCAAAAGGTTCTTCTTCATCCAGCCTCATATACAGCTCCAGATCTAATTAACCGAGTCCGTCAAATTCATGAAATATAGTCCGTACGATCTGTTCAGCCTCCGGTCCAGCTTCCGGTTTACTTACTGGTCCAACCTACCAGGTTCGGTTCGAATCAAACCGATTCATCGTCGCCCAACCTGGTCCAGACCGTTCGGGTCTGACCAAAAGACACATCAGCAACGCCGCGTCATCAAGCTTGCTGCCACATGTCACCGCCTCGTCAGCGTGACTCGTCACCACATCAGTAGTTTTTACAGTCAGCTTTTCCATGGCAGCACAGTTCTGTCGCCACGTCAGCGGACAGGTACAGTCATTGTTCGCTAACTCAGCAACATATCCAGTCAGCGCAGTTGCCACGTCATCACCCGACCCTGTTGTGCTCAATGGGTTCTGTGACATATTGCCACATCAGAATGATGATGCCATGTCATCACATTTGTCCAGTCATCGACTGCCACATCAGCAGTCTTGATACAGTCACTGCTATGTTAGCAACAACATGCGCGCTTCGTTCAGAACTTGTTTCCTCAATATCTTCTTCGTTTTAAGTCCGAATTGAGTGATTTTTGGCTCGTTAGAATTGTCTTTCAAATTCCTACAACATTAAAGCAAAAATTCCAGTGTTCGAGAAACTTTGATGTGCACTTGGAGCAGTAACATGATCGAGTTCGAGGTTCGTTAATAGCGACAAGATCGAGATCGAGGTTTGTGGATAGTGACATGATCGAGAGTTCGAGATGAGGATTGTTTAGACCCTTCAATATTTAGCCTTGCATCACATCGCAAGCACCTAAAGCCTCACCTCGCACGTGAGAACATAAATCTTGCTCTTATCGCAAGCATAAAATCTCGTCTTCCACGCGAGTATAAAAACTTGCACCTAGGCAAGCATAAAGTCTCGTCTCAACCACGAGCCCAACGCCCGATGTTGGTCCAAAGTCTCGTCTACCCACGAGCCCAATGACCGATATTGGTCCAAAGACTCGTACTCAACACAAGCAACAGCCAGCCTGCCCGAGCAGCGAGCGCTTCAGCCTTGTTACGTTGCGAGCAAAAAGACTTTCCCCAACCGCAAGCACACTACATCAAACCAAAGTCTCGACCATCTCTCGAGCATCACAAGTCCACCACGTGGCAAAAAGTCTCGCCTAGCACTGAGCAAATTTTTTGCAGGTAATTACAGTTGGGGCCGTCTTTGTAATATCTCTACTCACGCTTGGGGCGAGTGTCATCATCAACGTTCGACGCAATAGGATAAACAAATTTCTTAACCCCCAACAAGTTGGAGGTTAGGAGGGGGCGATGTTTGTACCATATAGTTTGTATATGGGCTCAAGTGCCTCAGCCCAATAATTCTACCTAGTATTGGGCCATTGGGTAATAAAATATGAAAGGATGATTATAGCCCAGTCAACAATTATCCTTCTAAAACAGAACACCAGGTACATATTCAAACATGGAGTTACAGATCCCCAGAAAAAGAAGGTATCAGTTACAGAGAATACCAAGTATGCCCTGTGAGTTACAGATCCTCAAAAAAAGGAGGGATCGGTTACTGAAAGACCAGGTATAACTTTTAAGTTACAGATCCTATAAAAAGGGAAAATTGGTTGGGACCAGGAGAACCTAGCAAGCATTTGGTCCAGATACATAGTCAAAATGTATCTAGATGAAAACTTGGATGGATACAATTCCTCAAAAACCTATAAATAGAGGCTAAATCTCAACTAGAAAGGGGAGAAAAAAAATCTCAACTGGAGGAGAGGGGGCTACCATTTGCACCACGTTTCATCTGCTTAGATATGTTTCCTAACCAAGAGAAAAACCATTGTAATACTTATATCAATGAAACTTCTCTCCCCAAGGGGATTCATCCGTGGACGTAGGCTTACTTGCCGAACCACGTAAAATTCTTGTTTTCATTATTTATTTTTTATGGTTGTCTTACTTATTCTTCATCATCATCATCAAATCAATTGTGTTTTGTGTCTAAATGAAATTTTGGGTACAAACATTGGCGCCGACTTAGGGGATTCGTGTAAAACGATCGTGTTTTACCATTGAGAAAAGTGTGGAACAAATCATCCCAAAATTCCATGCAAAAATCAGAGAAGAAAAGGAAAGGAAGAAAGATTAGGGTTCTTACGGAACTGTTACAAAACAGTTACAAAACCGTTACGAAGCCGAAACGTTATAAACCATTGTAACAGATATGAATGTTGCAGAACGCGTTGCAAAAGGTTCTTCTTCATCCAGCCTCCTATACAGCTCCAGATCTAATTAACCGAGTCCGTCAAATTCATGAAATATAGTCCGTACGATCTGTTCAGCCTCCGGTCCAGCTTTCGGTTTACTTACTGGTCCAACCTATCAGGTTTGGTTCGAATCAAACCGATTCATCGTCGCCCAACCTGGTCCAGACCGTTCGGGTCTGACCAAAAGACACATCAGCAACGCCGCGTCATCAAGCTTGCTGCCACATGTCACCGCCTCGTCAGCGTGACTCGTCACCACATCAGTAGTTTGTTACAGTCAGCTTCTCCATGGCAGCACAGTTCTGTCGCCACGTCAGCGGACAAGTACAGTCATTGTTCGCTAACTCAGCAACATATCCAGTCAGTGCAGTTGCCATGTCATCACCCGACCCTGTTGTGTACAATGGGTTCTGTGACATATTGCCACATCAGCATGATGATGCCATGTCATCACATTTGTCCAGTCATCGACTGCCACATCAGCAGTCTTGATACAGTCACTGCTACGTTCAGCAACAACACGCGCGCTTCGTTCAGAACTTGTTTCCTCAATATCTTCTTCGTTTTAAGTCCGAATTGAGTGATTTTTGGCTCGTTACAATTGTCTTTCAAATTCCTACAACATGAAAGCAAAAATTCCAGTGTTCGAGAAACTTTAATGTGCACTTGGAGCAGTAACATGATCGAGTTCGAGGTTCGTTAATAGCGACAAGATCGAGATCGAGGTTTGTGGATAGCGACATGATCGAGAGTTCGATATGAGGATTGTTTAGACCCTTCAATATTTAGCCTTGCATCACATCACAAGCACTTAAAGCCTCACCTCGCACGTGAGAACATAAGTCTTGCTCTTATCGCAAGCATAAAATCTCGTCTTCCACGCGAGTATAAAAACTTGCACCTAGGCAAGCATAAGGTCTCGTCTCAACCACGAGCCCGACGCCCGATGTTGGTCCAAAGTCTCGTCGACCCACGAGCCCAATGACCGATATTGGTCCAAAGACTCGTACTCAACACAAGCAACAGCCAGCCTGCCCGAGCAGCGAGCGTTTCAGCCTTGTTACGTTGCGAGCAAAAATACTTTCCCCAACCGCAAGCACACTACATCAAACCAAAGTCTCGACCAGCTCTCGAGCATCACAAGTCCACCACGTGGCAAAAAGTCTCGCCTAGCACGTGAGCAAATTTTTTGCAGGTAATTACAGTTGGGGCCGTCTTTGTAATATCTCTACTCACGCTTGGGGCGAGTGTCATCATCAACGTTCGACGCAGTAGGATAAACAAATTTCTTAACCCCCAACAAGTTGGAGGTTAGGAGGGGGCGATGTTTGTACCATATAGTTTGTATATGGGATCAAGTGCCTCAGCCCAATAATTCTACCTAGTATTGGGCCATTGGGTAATAAAATATGAAAGGATGATTATAGCCCAGTCAACAATTATCCTTCTAAAACAAAACACCAGGTACATATTCAAACATGGAGTTACAGATCCCCAGAAAAAGGAGGGATCAGTTACAGAGAAGACCAAGTATGCCCTGGGAGTTACAGATCCTCAGAAAAAGGAGGGATCGGTTACTGAAAGACCAGGTATAACTTGTAAGTTACAGATCCTATAAAAAAGGAAAATTGGTTGGGACCAGGAGAACCTAGCAAGCATTTGGTCCAGATACATAGTCAAAATGTATCTAGATGAAAACTGGGATGGATACAATTCCTCAAAAACCTATAAATAGAGGCTAAATCTCAACTAGAAAGGGGAGAAAAAAAATCTCAACTGGAGGAGAGGGGGCTACCATTTTCACCACGTTTCATCTGCTTAGATATGTTTCCTAACCAAGAGAAAAACCATTGTAATACTTATATCAATGAAACTTCTCTCCCCAAGGGGATTCATCCGTGGACGTAGGCTTACTTGCCGAACCACGTAAAATTCTTGTTTTCATTATTTATTTTTTATGGTTGTCTTACTTATTCTTCATCATCATCATCAAATCAATTGTGTTTTGTGTCTAAATGAAATTTTGGGTACAAACATTGGCGCCGACTTAGGGGATTCGTGTAAAACGATCGTGTTTTACCATTGAGAAAAGTGTGGAACAAATCATCCCAAAATTCCATGCAAAAATCAGAGAAGAAAAGGAAAGGAAGAAAGATTAGGGTTCTTACGGAACTGTTACAAAACCGTTACGAAGCCGAAACGTTATAAACCATTGTAACAGATATGAATGTTGCAGAACGCGTTGCAAAAGGTTCTTCTTCATCCAGCCTCCTATACAGCTCCAGATCTAATTAACCGAGTCCGTCAAATTCATGAAATATAGTCCGTACGATCTGTTCAGCCTCCGGTCCAGCTTCCGGTTTACTTACTGGTCCAACCTATCAGGTTCGGTTCGAATCAAACCGATTCAGCGTCGCCCAACCTGGTCCAGACCGTTCGGGTCTGACCAAAAGACACATCAGCAACGCCGCGTCATCAAGCTTGCTGCCACATGTCACCGCCTCGTCAGCGTGACTCGTCACCACATCAGTAGTTTTTTACAGTCAGCTTCTCCATGGCAGCACAGTTCTGTCGCCACGTCAGCGGACAGGTACAGTCATTGTTCGCTAACTCAGCAACATAACCAGTCAGCGCAGTTGCCACGTCATCACCCGACCCTGTTGTTCTCAATGGGTTATGCGACATATTGCCACATCAGCATGATGATACCACGTCATCACATTTGTCCAGTCATCGACTGCCACATCAGCAGTCTTGATACAGTCAGTGCTACGTCAGCAACAACACGCGCGCTTCGTTCAGAACTTGTTTCCTCAATATCTTCTTCGTTTTAAGTCCGAATTGAGTAATTTTTGGCTCGTTAGAATTGTCTTTCAAATTCCTACAACATGAAAGCAAAAATTCCAGTGTTCGAGAAACTTTGATGTGCACTTGGAGCAGTAACATGATCGAGTTCGAGGTTCGTTAATAGCGACAAGATCGAGATCGAGGTTTGTGGATAGCGACATGATCGAGAGTTCGAGATGAGGATTGCTTAGACCATTCAATATTTAGCCTTGAATCACATCGCGAGCACCTAAAGCCTCACCTTGCACGTGAGAACATAAGTCTTGCTCTTATCGCAAGCATAAAATCTCGTCTTCCACGCGAGAATAAAAACTTGCACCTAGGCAAGCATAAAGTCTCGTCTCAACCACGAGCCCAACGCCCGATGTTGGTCCAAAGTCTCGTCGACCCACGAGCCCAATGACCGATATTGGTCCAAAGACTCGTACTCAACACAAGCAACAGCCAGCCTGCCCGAGCAGCGAGCGCTTCAGCCTTGTTACGTTGCGAGCAAAAAGACTTTCCCCAACCGCAAGCACACTACATCAAACCAAAGTCTCGACCAGCTCTCGAGCATCACAAGTCCACCACGTGGCAAATAGTCTCGCCTAGCACGTGAGCAAATTTTTGGCAGGTAATTACAGTTGGGGCCGTCTTTGTAATATCTCTACTCACGCTTGGGGCGAGTGTCATCATCAACGTTCGACGCAGTAGGATAAACAAATTTCTTAACCCCCAACAAGTTGGAGGTTAGGAGGGGGCGATGTTTGTACCATATAGTTTGTATATGGGCTCAAGTGCCTCAGCCCAATAATTCTACCTAGTATTGGGCCATTGGGTAATAAAATATGAAAGGATGATTATAGCCCAGTCAACAATTATCCTTCTAAAACAAAACACCAGGTACATATTCAAACATGGAGTTACAGATCCCCAGAAAAAGGAGGGATCGGTTACAGAGAAGACCAAGTATGCCCTGGGAGTTACAGACCCTCAGAAAAAGGAGGGATCGGTTACTGAAAGACCAGGTATAACTTGTAAGTTACAGATCCAATAAAAAGGGAAAATTGGTTGGGACCAGGATAACCTAGCAAGCATTTGGTCCAGATACATAGTCAAAATGTATCTAGATGAAAACTGGGATGGATACAATTCCTCAAAAACCTATAAATAGAGGCTAAATCTCAACTAGAAAGGGGAGAAAAAAAATCTCAACTGGAGGAGAGGGGCTACCATTTTCACCGCGTTTCATCTGCTTAGATATGTTTCCTAACCAAGAGAAAAACCATTGTAATACTTATATCAATGAAACTTCTCTCTCCAAGGGGATTCATCCGTGGACGTAGGCTTACTTGCCGAGCCACGTAAAATTCTTGTTTTCATTATTTATTTTTTATGGTTGTCTTACTTCTTCTTCATCATCATCATCAAATCAATTATGTTTTGTTTCTAAAAGAAATTTTGGGTACAAACATTGGCGCCGACTTAGGGGATTCGTGTAAAACGATCGTGTTTTACCATTGAGAAAAGTGTGGAACAAATCATCCCAAAATTCCATGCAAAAATCAGTGAAGAAAAGGAAAGGAAGAAAGATTAGGGTTCTTACGGAACTGTTACAAAACAGTTACAGAACCGTTACGAAGCCGAAACGTTATAAACCATTGTAACAGATATGAATGTTGCAGAACGCGTTGCAAAAGGTTCTTCTTCATCCAGCCTCATATACAGCTCCAGATCTAATTAACCGAGTCCGTCAAATTCATGAAATATAGTCCGTACGATCTGTTCAGCCTCCGGTCCAGCTTCCGGTTTACTTACTGGTCCAACCTATCAGGTTCGGTTCGAATCAAACCGATTCATCGTCGCCCAACCTGGTCCAGACCGTTCGGGTCTGACCAAAAGACACATCAGCAACGCCGCGTCATCAAGCTTGCTGCCACATGTCACCGCCTCGTCAGCGTGACTCGTCACCACATCAGTAGTTTTTACAGTCAGCTTTTCCATGGCAGCACAGTTCTGTCGCCACGTCAGCGGACAGGTACAGTCATTGTTCGCTAACTCAGCAACATATCCAGTCAGCGCAGTTGCCACGTCATCACCCGACCCTGTTGTGCTCAATGGGTTCTGTGACATATTGCCACATCAGAATGATGATGCCATGTCATCACATTTGTCCAGTCATCGACTGCCACATCAGCAGTCTTGATACAGTCACTGCTATGTTAGCAACAACATGCGCGCTTCGTTCAGAACTTGTTTCCTCAATATCTTCTTCGTTTTAAGTCCGAATTGAGTGATTTTTGGCTCGTTAGAATTGTCTTTCAAATTCCTACAACATTAAAGCAAAAATTCCAGTGTTCGAGAAACTTTGATGTGCACTTGGAGCAGTAACATGATCGAGTTCGAGGTTCGTTAATAGCGACAAGATCGAGATCGAGGTTTGTGGATAGCGACATGATCGAGAGTTCGAGATGAGGATTGTTTAGACCCTTCAATATTTAGCCTTGCATCACATCGCAAGCACCTAAAGCCTCACCTCGCACGTGAGAACATAAATCTTGCTCTTATCGCAAGCATAAAATCTCGTCTTCCACGCGAGTATAAAAACTTGCACCTAGGCAAGCATAAAGTCTCGTCTCAACCACGAGCCCAACGCCCGATGTTGGTCCAAAGTCTCGTCTACCCACGAGCCCAATGACCGATATTGGTCCAAAGACTCGTACTCAACACAAGCAACAGCCAGCCTGCCCGAGCAGCGAGCGCTTCAGCCTTGTTACATTGCGAGCAAAAAGACTTTCCCCAACCGCAAGCACACTACATCAAACCAAAGTCTCGACCATCTCTCGAGCATCACAAGTCCACCACGTGGCAAAAAGTCTCGCCTAGCACTGAGCAAATTTTTTGCAGGTAATTACAGTTGGGGCCGTCTTTGTAATATCTCTACTCACGCTTGGGGCGAGTGTCATCATCAACGTTCGACGCAATAGGATAAACAAATTTCTTAACCCCCAACAAGTTGGAGGTTAGGAGGGGGCGATGTTTGTACCATATAGTTTGTATATGGGCTCAAGTGCCTCAGCCCAATAATTCTACCTAGTATTGGGCCATTGGGTAATAAAATATGAAAGGATGATTATAGCCCAGTCAACAATTATCCTTCTAAAACAGAACACCAGGTACATATTCAAACATGGAGTTACAGATCCCCAGAAAAAGAAGGGATCAGTTACAGAGAATACCAAGTATGCCCTCTGAGTTACAGATCCTCAGAAAAAGGAGGGATCGGTTACTGAAAGACCAGGTATAACTTGTAAGTTACAGATCCTATAAAAAGGGAAAATTGGTTGGGACCAGGAGAACCTAGCAAGCATTTGGTCCAGATACATAGTCAAAATGTATCTAGATGAAAACTTGGATGGATACAATTCCTCAAAAACCTATAAATAGAGGCTAAATCTCAACTAGAAAGGGGAGAAAAAAAATCTCAACTGGAGGAGAGGGGGCTACCATTTGCACCACGTTTCATCTGCTTAGATATGTTTCCTAACCAAGAGAAAAACCATTGTAATACTTATATCAATGAAACTTCTCTCCCCAAGGGGATTCATCCGTGGACGTAGGCTTACTTGCCGAACCACGTAAAATTCTTGTTTTCATTATTTATTTTTTATGGTTGTATTACTTCTTCTTCATCATCATCATCAAATCAATTGTGTTTTGTGTCTAAAAGAAATTTTGGGTACAAACATTGGCGCCGACTTAGGGGATTCGTGTAAAACATCACACGTAATTAGTCCATCTGTGTAGCAGATGTCCCTCTCATCTTTATCTCTCTCCTAATCTTATCCAGCTATAAAGCGGATGCATCTTACAATGTTTATCTAGCTGTGTAGCGGATATCTCTTTATCTAGCAGTGTTGCGGATGTGTCTCCCCTTTTCTTTAATCAGCTTTAGAGCTGGCACCTTTAATTTCTCTGGCAATTCTAGTTACTTGGAGATAGGTTGAGAATATGTATGTCCTCATAGCTCTTTGGATACTTGTGACCAATTAGAAGTCATGGTTTTGTGGGTACACCTCTGGTAAACCCTCCCGAGATTAAGTCGGTTTTATTTATTAGTTTTGCTCGAGGACTAGCAAATAATAAGTTTGGGGGTATTTGATAGACGCATTTATGTGTCTAATTTGTCCTCAATGTTTCGTATTGTTAGTACTCGTTTTCATCCTTATTATGGTGTTTTGTGTGTTTGTAGGTATTTTTTGGAAATAAATATTGTTGGAAAATTCGGCTCGAAAAGTTGCTCGGAGCACCTCCGGAGCACATTTGCTATACGGACCCCCACTTTTGCTATGTGTCACCCACGTCTATGTGTAGCCCATTTTTCCACAGCACTCATTTGTTATTCGGCACCCAGGACGTTGGATAAGGGCTAACCATCTTCTACCTTTCAAAACTGATTTTTGGCGGGAAAACTTTGCAGACACACGTGCAGATTTAGATTCGAGATTTGAAGGTGTTTTAGAGAGACTCAATGGCTGAAACTCTTTGAGATGATTCAACAGAGCATAACAAACTTAGTACGGGCAATTTGAGAGATCAAATTTGGATGGATATTGTTTCTCAACAAAACAGGAGAGGCTAGTTTTCTCGGGTTTTCTGGGAAAGTTTGGGTAAAGATTTACTTGGAGATTTTCATGGGAAAGGCTTTGTTTGGGCCTGTGATGATGAAACAGGGCTGGTAAGGTCCTTGGAATTGACTAGATTTGGACGAATAATCGAATGGAAGAAAACAGGGGAGTCCGGGTGCAGTTGAGATATTCACGGGATAGCATGACTGGCCGTGAGTTTGAGATGAGCATTGCTCGAGTTTGGAGGACTTGGGACACTTCCTGGAGCGTGCAACAATATTTTTTGCGTGTTTGGAGTGAGTTAGCCACAATCAGGTGCATGGGAAGATAAATCAGGGAAGAAAATATTCCCGAGTTTATGGCTTGACAGAGAGAAGATTTGGCACAGTTATGAGGAGATATTTTTTCGTTGTCGAGTATAAAAAGGTTTCATGGGACTCAGAGAAGGGTGATGGAGAGTTAGGGGAGAAAACAGAGGCTTAGAATCGAGTTGCAGACAATCACCATTGCTGCAACGAAGAAGAAGAGAAAGAACACAAAACAACACATATAGACAGTCGCAGAAACCATTGCCTTTACTTTCAAATTTGATTATCTTTGTAACAATTTCTGTAACACTTAATCCAGTTCGCAACAGTCTGTTAGTGTTTCTTTGTAACAGTGGGTTCTGTAACAATTATAATTGTTACAAACACACTGCTTTATACCTTTTCTCCTTGCAAACACCTTTTTGAGCAATGAAAAATTCATTTGAGTGTGTTTTCACCATGTGGAGTTAGAACCCATCACTGGGACGACGGAGGAAGCTGTATTTCATCCTTGGGGTACTTTAATAAATTCCTTATTTACTTTTTGCACAAATTTTAAATGATTTACGATTTCTATTAATCAATTGTTATCTTGTTAGATAGTGTATGCTTAGTCTTAGATGCTTTAGATACACTATGCTTGTAATTTACAATTGATGTTTTACGAAATATACTTTGGCAAAGAATAGAGTTATTGTTTCTTTTGTTTTGAGCTATAAATGTCTAGGATTAATTTATGAACCCCATGAACATGAAAAGCAGTGGAATCCCGAGTCCCAGTCTCTCTTCATCCTGTGACAAAATTTGTATATATATTTTCTTATTTGTAGTATTTTTATTTTATTAAAACTTAAAATCAATCCAACAAAGTCCGAGTGAACGACAACTTTTCTTACCACTATATAAATTTCGATCAACTTGGCTTTTTAGTCTCCTCTGAGACAAGTAAAACATGGAGTAACTTCTAACTCCTTTTCTGTGTTGCAAAACCAAAATGATACAAATAATAGTGGATGGTCTAAAACTCAAGCAAATCAACTTAAAGTAAACTTTGATTCATCTTGGATTGATTCTTGTACTCCTGCTGGATATGGTATAATTCTGCGATGTGATACAGGTGGTGCAATCCAAGCTATAGCTGGGACTTTCAGGGCCTCTACAACAGAAGAAGAAGAGGCTCTGAGTATGTTGTAGAATGCAAATTGGGAAAAAAACATGGACTTAAAGAACTTCTAGGTGGAAAGTGATTGTCAGAGGTTAATATACTATTCTCAGGACAAGCAGAGTAACATCTTTTGGAGAAACCAAGGCATAGTCTCAGAAGCAGTGAAAATTCTGAAGTCTTGTGAAAACTTTTTGGGCTTGATGTTTACGAACAGGAAAGGCAATGAAGTGGCAGACATTTTGGCAAAAGTAGCACGCAAACGGGAAATCATAAACAACAATTGTTGTTGATGCCACACTTTTTAAACTCTCTTTTATTAGCAGATTTATGTTTTTCAAATTCAGTTGCTAGTTCTAGCTTACAAAATAGGAGTAACATTATGTTGGTAAACACCAATATCTCAAAACATTTAGATGAGATAAGGGTAATCAACATTATGGAAAATCCTGTGTAACCTGTCTTATTTTTTAATATAAGTAATTTAAAAAAAAAAAAAAAAAAGTCTCGCATATGTTAAGGACGGTTCTAGGTTAAGTTACCTAGATTCTAGCAAGTTCGTTTTTTTTTCCCAGAAAAAAAAATATGTTATGTTTAAAAGAAGAAGAAAAAAAGTGTTACAAACCTGGACAAGCCAAGGTCACAAAAGTTCTTGCAATTGAGTTGGAGTATAAAGTCTCGGCTGCGAAGAACTCAATGGCGGAACCCGTATTCAGTATTAAGAGGAACCGTTACAATTATATTTGTACTCGTGATATGCACTAGGCGGAACCTTCTGTGAGAATGTATTGTTTTAATTTTCCACCTAAAAAAATGACGTGGAAAACCAAACTATTTTTTTTTTTGCTACAAGATGATGATTGAATTTGATAGTTATCCGTCTAAGGTAGTCAATTTGTATGGTCGCAGCCAGTCGATGTCAATAAGAAAATATTGCAGTTATTTGATTGATGAAAATAACCTCACAAAATAATGATGACAACTGATAGTTTGCTCTTAACTTTTGGTTATATCCTCTAACCAAGATTTTTTCTTGGGTTATTTTGTTTTTGATACTCAGGTTTTGTCCATATTTTGAGTTTGGTCTAACATTTGTCCAGCTTGGTGTTTGGTACTTGGAATTAACGTTGACCCAGGTTGACCATTAAAAATCTTGACTTCTGTTTAACAATTATTAAAAACTTAAAATAAAATCACATTATTTAACGTCGTTTAGATGACCGTTAGGAAATAAAAAAAGTTCTCGAATTAAAATTTAGGGTTCCTCCTTCAATTCAATTCCATTTTCTGAAAGAAAAAAAACATCAACAAGGTTCATGTTTCATTTCTATTCAAATGCCAATGGAACATTCAATTCAATCTAGAGATAAAATAAACCCTAAATTTCTGAAGTTAGTTCAGTTTTAATTGATGAACCATTTGTCAATTTCGAAATCTCCACCCGTTGGATCTTCATCATCATCTCGATCTGCAACGACCACTTCTGGTTAATTTGATGATGCCCATTAGAACCCTCATTAAAACCAAAACAGAAAATCCCCAAATTCACAAGATATATAACATAAAAACAAAATCAAAATCAAAGGAGAACCCAAGCTTTTCAGTGGGTATGAACATCTAGGGTTATGCTCTTATTATCCAAAAACAAGCTAATCTCTGTGAATCACATCATATATTATTATTACAAGCAGAGATATTATTAATTTGCTCGTTGGATATTAAGTAAATCAAAATTTGATGTAGTTTTCTTATTGTTCTTAAAATTTGGAATGTAGAGTTCTTCATGTTAGACTTTATGTTGGTTTAGCAACAAATCAGACTTAACTAAGTTAATCTATGATTAGTTCTAATCTAAACTGGATTAGGTATATGCCAGATTAAGAATTGATTAGATTTAAATATAGGAATTAGATTAGCTTAATGTTAGCTGAGGTGTCATGTTGACTAAGCATGACTCACCTAGTGAGGTGCCATCCAACTAATGATGGACAGGTTGGATGACACACAACTACTTAAGGAATGACTAAGCCCTCTTCTAGCCTCTTTCATATATAACCTGAATTTCTGATTTACCATTGATTAAGTTAGAGGAAATAAAAGTAGAAGCTAAGTCATTGACCTATTATAATTATGTGATGCTTTTATTTCCTTCTACTGAATTGTTAAAGGTGTTTGTATCATGTTCTTAGCTGTCTGTAATTTATTGTTCTTACTAATACAACCATATTAATGATATAGCTAAGTCAGAACTATCATGGTGATTCATTCCAGTTTAGTATGTGTTAATAGCCCTGCATAAGGTGATTTCTAGTTTGTTGAGAATGTTAATACTAGGGTTAAGAATGTTCTAAGCACAAGGGTGATTACATGATCATGTTTAAGTATAATGAATGATGATTATGAAGCTGAAATTCCAACACTCCAATCACATAAGAAAAATAGAAAGAGAAAAAGAGAGGAGAAATTATGTCAAGGTGATGTTGATAAGGGATTTAAAGAAGAAAAAAGAAATGAAATGGTTTTGAGATTTGGGTTCTGTGTGTGTACTGCATTTTTAGAAGAAGAATAAGACGCAAATGGTGATTCTGTTCAAGTGAGAGGGATGAATAAAGGAGATAAGTTGGAAATCTTAGCCGTTAACATTTTGTATGTGGATACTTGTGGATCATCCACGTGTTTATGGGTTAAGGACATGGCAGTCATTGTTGCTAAAGATAAATATTTTTTAGTAATTACGTATTAGTTAACTGAAAGTTTAGACACGTCATAACTTAATCAGGTCAACCCAAGTCAACGTCAATTCCAAGTACTAAACACCAAGTTGGGCAAATGTTAGACCAAACTCTAAAGCTAGCTGGACAAAACTTGAGTACCAAAAACAAAATAACCTTTTCTTTCCTTCTAACAAATTGATGATGAAAATTGATAGTTGCCCGCCTCAATTAGACAGTATCTATAGGGAGTAGCCGTAAGATGAATACGAGAGAAGATTGTAATTGTCTGATAGAAGAATATTCATATTTACCCGTAAGTTTTTGTCATACCTCTCAACGAAGCTCTTTTTCTTCTTAACAAATTGACGATGAAAATTGATAGATGCCTGTTTTCAGATAATTGTTTGATTTTAGTTCTTTTTCTATATACATATTTTCTTTTTTCTTTTATGGAAGGTTTGTGGTGTTAAAAGAATCACAGTATGAAGTGGTCATCCTGTGAATCCATTAAAAAAATTGGTGTACCCATTGTCGTGTCCATTGTTGTCTTAGTGTAAGAGAGAGCATATGGACCCAAGCTCATAAGGCCAATTTGCGCCTACAAAAACTTACAATTCCTGAATAAAGACTAAACCGTTATACATTTTGTTGTAAAAATTAATGTCCTAGGTGAGTGTATATCCTACTTATGTTGGAACGCATGTTGCCTAAGACAGTACTTGGTGTAATTAAAGTCGTACACTTAACTGTCTTGTTGTCCATTTAGATACAAGAACTTTTGGACAACGCAAAAACACACGTGAATTTTAAAATACACTTGGAATTTTTGAATTTGTCCGTGCCAGAAAAAACCTAAATCCCTTGATTAGGAATTTTAATAAATTCACCCTTTATGTTGTCAATTGCAATAGGTTTAACATGTATATAAGTATTGCGCCCAAAAAATATGTACCCCAAAACCTCGATGGATATTAGACCCATTAGCCTAGCCTAGGCAATACAATTCATAATCTTATTTAAAAATTCCTAGAAAATCGGCTAAAATCTTTCTTCAATATATTAATATCCCCGAATCAGTCTGATTTCCTTCCCAGAAGACAAATCACGGATAAACAAGACTATTTTGGAGAAAAAGATCTCGGGGATTAAAACTAATAAGAGGCTCAAAATATTTCTCATATATTCTTTTATGACGATTGTTTCCTGTTCAGTAGAGCGGACATGAGGGAGGCTAAGAATTTGCTTGACATTCTTAATAAATTTGGAGAAATCACGGGACAAATGGTGAATCTCCAAAAATCAGGAATTTACTTCAGTTCCCGGATACATCCAAAACATAAAAGAGTAATAGAAAAAATTCTAAAAGTCCCTTTAAAGACCAAAAAAAACAAGAAAGATAGATAGATATCTTGGTACCCACATATTTTTGTTGTTGATAAAAACAAAAAAGAAAATTTTGTACCTCTGGTCCGGAAATATTACTCTACCTTACAAGGTTGAAAATAAAAACTTATGTCCCACGATGGTCGTACTATCCTTATTCATTCAATTCTTCAAACTTTTTCAACCTACCAAATGCAATATACTGCACTTCCCAAAACCACCCTGGACCATCTTGATCGTATTGAATGAATTTTTGGGGGAAGAAAGATGATTCAAAAGGTAAAGGAGGTATATTTAAAGCTTGTCAAAAATATGCAAGCCTAAATCTAAAGGAGGATTGGGGATTAAAAATCCTCATGAGTTCAACATAACCCTCCTTATAAAATTAGCAAGTGGATCAATCTTGGAAAAACACCAATTGGGCGAAACTGATAAAGGCTAAATATTTCCCAAAATCCACCCTTTTTACTTAAACAGATCCTCAAAATTATATTGGATTTGGACCAGCATCCAAAAAATCCTAAGCCTAATAAAAGATAACTTTGTCTGGCAAGTAAATGATGGTGCGTCTACAAAAATCCGGGAAGATAAGTGGGTTCCCAACTCAGATATATTACATAGGCATGTATATTTTGAACAACTAATACTGCATATGGTCCAAGAGTTGATGTCTCGTGAAGGTAGGTGGGATATTTCTAAGATTGATAATCTCTTTAACCCAGAAACTAAAGGAAAAAATATTAGCAATATCGCTACAAAAAATGTTGAAGATAAAATCAGATGGAAACATCATCCTTAAAGGATATATCGATAATTTTTTTTAATTATTTAGTATATCAAGAACATGAAAATATATAGATCTTAAATTTTCTGTGGAAAACGATTTGGAATTTGCAGGTCGTCCCGAAAATCAGGCTTTTCATATGGAAATTGGTCCAAAAAGCTCTACTTATATCGAGCAGGTCAGTATATCATATACCCAATGTCACAAGCACATGAAACTGAACAACGATTATTCCGACAATGTCCTTTTGCGAGAGAAATTGGTTTCGCATCCTCCCGGATTCGGTTAATGCCCAATTTTTGTCATATTTTGTAAGCGGCTGGGTCAATGATTGGATTGCATCAAATGAGTATTCACATATTTTCAACAAGTCCGAAAGGGTTAATCGATCAAGTAAGGAAGTTCTTGAATTACATCCCTCCTAATGAACAAGATCCAAATTCTCAGCAGAACATGAGAATACCCAAGTTTTTCTCATGGTTTTCTATAAAAACAGATTGAACAATTTTCATAGAAGGTTTTTTCAAAGAAGAAGACTCGTCAATGGGATATGCTTTCATGCACATAGCAGCAGGTTCGGACAAACCAACATTGACATTTCAAGTAGAATCAAAAACTTTACTTAAGGCATGTTAATTACTAACATAATATTTTATCTAGCTAGTGTGTCCATAATAACAGATTGCAAACAGCTAGTGGAGATAATCAACTAAGGAAATATGGAGATCCCGTGGAAAGCAGTCAGAATAGATTTCAGAGCCCCTAATTTCCTACCTGCTCCGGATCATCTACTATAATATGGATACATTGAACGTAATATTAGTCCTACATCACCAGACTTTGTGAAAACAATATATGCTATTTTAAAGCTTATAATTGACCTAGGTAGGACATGTAGACTCGCAAGCTTGCATTCTTTGCATCATTGCGAATGGGACAATAATCTAGCTTGGAATCACATTCCTTTTCAAAGTTACACTGGCACTGAACCCTCAATATTTTCATAAACCTCCCTGAATTTTTGGGTGGTTTTCCTTTTCCTCTGTATCTACTAAATATATTTTTTAATCTTCTTGATCCTGATTGTCTCTTCCTCCATAAAAATACGATTGTCTCTTTCTTCTAAAGGCAATATTTGGATTTTTTGGTCTTCTGACGTGATGAAACTAGTGGTAGTTAATTCAAGCAGACAAGCTATTACGGTGTTTACTGAGGGTGTCCGTATCTCTTTCGTCCATGCTAGTTACTTGCTTATTTCTCGTAGCAGATTATGGCGGAAACTGAATGGAGCTAATATTGATATTCCTTGGCTTGTTATGGGTGATTTTAATTGTGTTTTACGCAATGAAGAAAAGAAGGGGGGTTTAGAACCGAGGCTTTCCGCTACTAATGAATTTAGTGATTGGATGGATGATAACAATTTTTTTGAGGTTGACTCTTTGGGTACTACTTTTACGTGGGAAAATGGGAAGTCTGGGGTTCAAATAATTATTACCAAGCTTGACCATGCTATTATTAATGAAGCTTGGTTAACCAAATTCGAGAATTGGCGGTGTAAAGCTCTTCCAATGGAAGTTTCTGACCATTATCCTCTTATTGGTTATTCTTTTATTAATTTACGTCCTAAATGTGCTCCTTTTCGGATTCAAAAAATGTGGTTTACTCATTCAGATTTTATACGAGTGGTTAACGAGAGTTGGAATACGCCAGTGGTGGGCAATCCGGATTTCATTTTTCCATATAAATTG
This sequence comes from Papaver somniferum, assembly GCF_003573695.1. Taxonomy (NCBI): domain Eukaryota; kingdom Viridiplantae; phylum Streptophyta; class Magnoliopsida; order Ranunculales; family Papaveraceae; genus Papaver; species Papaver somniferum. The sequence goes on from NC_039358.1 coordinate 172,113,110, forward strand.
AAATGCTTGAAGCTAGCTTTAAAGGATTGGAATCAACATGTTTTTGGCAATGTGAATGTACATCTCAAGCAAACTCAATTACATTTTGAATCTGCTATTAATATTTCCGATGCGGATCCGACGGATGAAGCCAAATTTAACTCTATGAAAGATGCTTCAGAGGAAGTTCAAGACATAAGAGTTCAACAAAACATTATGCTTAAACAAAAATCCATAAATAAATGGCTTTTTGAGGGTTCTAGTAATTTGAGTTTCTTCCATAGTAACATTTGGGTTCGTAGGAATAATAATACCATCTATGAATTAGTTGATGATTCAGGAATGACAATTACGGATTGTGACCAGCTCCGTATTCACGTCGTTAATTACTATGAGAGTAAATTCAATAGCACAAGTCAGCAAATTGAGGAGTAGTTGTTTGACTATGAGCATGATTCTATCTCGATAGAAGAAAGTCAATTTATGGACAGTTTGCCTTCTTTGGAGGAGATTAAAACTGCGATTTTTGATTTAGGTGCTGATAGTGATCCTGGCCCAGATGGTTCGGGTTGTTTTTATAGACAATGTTGGGACATCATTCATCATGATTTGGAGAGTGCTATTTTTAATTGCTGGCTTCACAAGTGTATTCCTGATGGGGCTAACTCTAGTTTGATAGTTCTTCTGGCCAAGGTTAGAGGAGTTAATTCTTTACGATAGACCTATTGGCCTTAGTAATTTCTTTTTTAAGTTTTTTACTAAGATTCTGGATACTAGATCGGGGACGGTCTTGGATAAGCTTGTTTCTGAGGAACATGTTGCTTTTATGAAAGGTAGGAATATTCATGAAAATATTAGCTTGGCTTCTAAAATGGTAAATGAATTGCACATTAAGCGAAAGGATGGTAATCTGGGTACGCAGTTAGACATATCTCAAGCTTCGGATACTGTAAGATGGGGTTTTGTTTTGGAGGTGTTTATAAGGTATGGTTTTTCGGATGATTGGTGCACTTGGATTCTGAACATTCTTCAATCCGCTCGCATTTCTATACTTCTAAATGGTAGCCCTGAAGGTTTCTTCACTATTAATAGAGGTTTGCGTCAAGGGGATCCTCTCTCCCCTTTGATTTTTGTTTTGATTGAAGATGTCCTTAATTAGCAAAAATATTTCTAAGCTCTTCCGTGATAAGAAGATGACTTTTATGGTTTCGCGAAAAGGTATCTCTCCTACCCATTTATTTTTCGCAGATGATATTATGATTTTTTGCACAGGTAATATGAAAAGTGTGATGAATTTAGTAAACTTGTTGTTTATGTATCAACGTGCTTCAGGACAGACAGTTTGTAGACAAAAAAGCAAAGTATATTATGATGGTGGTTCATTACTTCGAATGAGAGAAACTACATATTTCTTGGGCATGGGTCTTGCTACTTTTCCGATAGATACTTGGGAGTTCAAGTGATGCCGGGGGCAGTCAGATATAGACACATTTGTAATGTGATTGATAAGATTAAGAATCAACTCTTAGTTTGCAAGGGGCGTATGCTCTCTTTTCATGATAGGGTGGTTCTTATCAAATCTGTTATTGCTATTTATTCCATTCATAATATGGCAGTCTATAAATGGCCTAGGAAGTTTATTTTATATGAGAGGTGATTCATAATTTTCTTTGGTCTGGGGATTCCGGTCTCTCAAGAGCGTTTGTGGTGGGATATGATGAAATTTGTTGCCCTTTCAATGAGGGTGGTATTGGCCTAACTAAGATGACGGTGTTGAACAAAGCTTTAATTATGAAGCTTTGGTGGAGCATTAAGAAGTCTAATAGAAAATGGGCGCCTTTTTTGGAGGCTAAATATACCAAAAGGGATGGTCAGGTCAAGACTTATGGAGTGAAGTCTACAATCTTGCCTGGAATTCGCTAGGTTCATAAAGACGTGGAAAGAAATTCAAAATATTTGATTGGGGATGGTCGTGTTACATCTTTATATTTTGATATCTGGTACGGAACAACTTGCTTAGCTGATATTATAGGTGCTGAAGGTTTAGACAGGGCTGCTCGTGTTAGTGATTTAATCATCAACAGAGAGTGGGTTTTGCCGGAGGATCACCTACAAAACCTAATTCGTGCTGGTGTGGTTTATGAACTGCTGCCTACTTTACGTGATGGACCTGACTGTACTGTTTGGATGCCAGACTTACATGGGAGGTTTTCGGTGAAGTCAGCAAAGGAGAATATTCGTAAAAAGCAAGTGCCAATTCCTGGTACTCATCTACTGTGGCGTCCAGCAATTCACCATGTTCTTGCAGCTCAAAACTGGAAGATTTTGAGGGAGGCGTGTGCGACAACTGATAAGGTGCGGAGCAGATCCAAATATTCACTACCTACTAAGTTTTATGTTTTCAGGTGTGCTGAGGAGTCGCTGGATCATATCATTTGGTCGTGCAGTTTTGCAACTCGGGCTTGGCAATGGATTGTTGATATCTTTGGGTTGAGGCCTCATCTAAATCTAATTCTTTCTTACAAATCAGCAAAAGGGAGGAGTCGCATTATAAAGGACCTATGGCTGGTGGAGATTTTAGTTATACGTTTTGAGTTATGGAATACAAGAAACAAGGCAGTTTATGAGAACAAAGTAGCGAATTGGACTTTCTTTAAAAAGCGGGTTGTTTATTTGATTATGGAATAGGCGACAAGGCTTAAGAGTTTTATGTACAACACTTGTGAAGATGTGCGGATTCTGAACTATTTTAAAGTTCCGCATAGAAAAGTGAAGATTGCCGAGCCTGTTGAGGTTTGTTGGGAACCTCCGGAAAGTCATCGGATCTTACTAGCCTGCGATGGAGCTTCTAGGGGGAGTCCAGATTTGGCCGGTGCTGAAGTTGTGGTGCGTGATAGTGACTGTCGTGTACTTAGAGCTCTGAGCATAGGGTTAGGCATAAGCAATAACTATTTAGCTGAATTGTATGGGATCTTGGTTGGTTTGGAGTGGGCTTCTAAGTAGGGAGTTAGACATGTCCTAATTCGATATGATTCGAGAAGTGCCATTCATGCTCTTGAAAAATCTGAAGTTCCTTGGTTTGCAAGACGATTATATGATTCGATTGTTTTTCAATATACGTTTCGTGAAGCAAATTTTGCAGCAGATGTCATGGCGAAGAGAGGTTTCTTTTTGGGTGTTGGGGAAAGATGGAGTTATGAAGGAAGACCTGATTTATTACATTTTGTTGAATTCCCAACTGTTTCCTATTTCAGATTTAAGTAGTTTATAAGTTTTTGGGATTTTTTTATCCTCTATTCTTATAAACTGGATTGTATAGTTTGTTATTTCATTACTACAATTTTGATTTATCAAAAAAACAAAAAATACGATTGCGCATTATCATCTAAATCTTCGATTACTGATCCATCACTATCACCAAATTCTTATTTATTATCATAATTCACCTCCAGCTTTCCAATCCCTGATTTGGTGTTGCAAATATCAAATATCGAAAATGTGCAGAGTGGTGTTATATTCATCCGAAAATGGTTGCAAATATCAATGTAGATTCAACATAATGGTCCGAATACAAAATAAAATTAATTCCAAATTAATTGACGACCTAATTTTATCAATTCTAAACCTCATACAGTCATACATGGTGTTTGTGATTGAAAATTAGAATTACGCCCAACAACCTACAGGGGGTGGGCCTCAATGGTGGTAGCAGTGGCGGAGTCCTAAACTGACATTGAGAGGGCTATTTTTATTTAAAGAAACATGCAAACTTTGATGTACTAAACACTAAATATAGATGGGCTAAGTATATTATTTATAAAATGAAATTAAATTTTTTTATGTATTTATTAGAATTTTAGAGGGACTAGAACCAGGTTAGTCAAACCTTAGGTCTGACTGTAATACCCGGTATTTTTAATCACATTTTAGATACTCAAGTATAGCCCATAGCGTATAAATTTTTTGGAAGCCCAATATATATTTTAATTAAGTAGTTACTTAGCCCATATAATTATTAAGGGTGACATTTAAAAATAATGCTTAGGATTTTTGAGCTTGGATAGCAGAAGAACTATAGCTAGTATATTATTATTAAAATAACCATAATAATTTATATGGAACATGGAAAAATGAAATTAAGAAATTAATGTAAGCAAAAAAAGGTAACTAAAATTAAAAGGGTGATGAAGGTTAATAATTAATTGCTTTAAAAATTGAATTAATATTCAATATTTTGTGGTTCACTTATTGTGCATGCGCATGTGATATAAGAGATTTAATAGTGACCATTTAAGTAGAAGTGGAGAAGGTTAGTCAAGATTTAGCAAAATATAATCTTGTTAATACGATTCATATTGTAGGCTTAAAGAAAAATTAAAGTTATTAATGGTAATAAAGAGAATTAATGTCTTAGTGGTAATAAATGAAAATTAATTAGCTTATTTTGGGAGAAGCGATTATTCTCATTGTTTCTTTCACGTGCAAATTTTTGATAATCATTAGTCTACCTTGCCATCTTGAATTATATTTTCAACATGAATAGTTGTTTGTGGGTTGGAAGAAATATGTTGTTTTGTGGAATGAATTTGTTGGAGTTTAACTATGAGATGATAAACAATAATCAAGGTAGGTTTACTAACTCATCTTATAATCATATTTATTTTTTATTTTATGGATTGGAAATGATGTCTTCATCTTATTTTATTTGGAATTATGAATGAGTAAGTATGATTGTTGTTTTTTGCTAATTTATGCATGACCATGAAATTGAAATGGGAAGATTATATAAATAAATTGTAAAAATAATTACTAAAAGGAAGAGTTCACATTTTTCCGTTATATGGAACTTCGTTTCATGCTAACGGCGGGTAATGATCCCCGAGATTTAAATGGGTAATGATCCCCAGTAGGAACTTGTGTTTCCTGACCATCAATGGCGATTGTTCGTGCCGAATAACGAATATGAAATAGATGATGATCCCCGAGAGCAATGGGTATCATCCCTATAGGAACTTTTGTTCCTGACCATTGATGGCGGCTGTCCGTGCCGGAGAAACGATGGGTGGTGTACGAACCAAGGGCATTCGTACCGTGAACTGGTAAACCAAAATGAACTTATAAACTAAAATGAATATAAAAATGAAATAATAATTCAGAATTTTTTATTTTGGGTATTGTGAAATTATAAACAAATGGTTGGATGCATTTCTTGTTTAATTCATTGTGATGTTTGTATATTTTTAGAGGACGGGAAAGTATGCATATTGAGCCGTCAACTCACTCCAATTGACATTTTTTTTTTGCAGATATGGAATGTGGAAGTGGAAATTAAGAAGTTAGTTATCTTATTGATTGTGTTGTATTTATTTTTGTTTGAATTGTAATTTGAATTTAAGATTTTTTTGAAAATATTGTTAGTAGATTTATATAGTTAATTAAACTCATGTATAAAAATATTTCCTCAAGTTTAGTGAAATAATTATAAAAAAAAATAGAACTTTTGTCTCTTTCCGACCCGTAACGCTTCGAGTTCGGATCTCCATATGGGTTTGACCCTGGTCCGGAACTCGGGGTGTTACAAGTTGGTATCAGAGCTCTAGGTTTTAGATCTTAAATAGGACCTTGATAAAAAATAAAAATAAATTAAAATCGAGAAAAATAATAATAATAAATCATATGAATTTTCGTGCATGATTGTTTGTTGATTGCTCGTGTTGTTTGCTTAATTTTTTTGTTCATGAATTTTTGATTTGTCGAAATCCACATGTAGTAAATAGTCATCTGCTACTCTGGAGTATTGAATTGCATATTTACCATCAACATAATTTTGATGTTTGAAGAGTGTTTTAAATTTTGAGGACAAAATTTATTTTAACGAGATAAGAATGTAATACCCGGTATTTTTAATCACATTTTAGATACTCAAGTATAACCCATAGCGTATAAAGTTTTTGGAAGGCCAATATATATTTTAATTAAGTAGTTACTTAGCCCATACAATTATTAATGGTGACATTTAAAAATAATGCTTAGACTTTTTGAGCTTGGATAATAGAAGAACTATAGCTAGTATATTATTATTAAAATAACAATAATAATTTATGTGGGACATGGAAAAATGAAATTAAGAAATTAATGTAAGAAAAAAAAAGGTAATTAGAATTAAAAGGGTGATGAAGGTTAATAATTAATTGCTTTAAAAATTGAATTAATATCCAATATTTTGTGGTTCACTTATTGTGCATGCGCATGATATAAGAGATTTAATAGTGACCATTTAATTAGAAGTGGAAAGGTTAGTCAAGATTTAGCAAAATATAATCTTGTTAATACGATTCATATTGTAGGCTTAAAGAAAAACTAAAGTTATTAATGGTAATAAAAGAGAACTAATGTCTTAGTGGTAATAAATAAAAATTAATTAGCTTATTTTGATTTATGTATATATATTGGTTTTGGGAGAAGCGATTATTCTCATTGTTTTTTTCACCTGCAAATTTTTTATAATCATTAGTCTACCTTGTCATCTTGAATTATATTTTCAACATGAATAGTTGTTTGTGGGTTGGAAGAAATATGTTGTTTTGTGGAACGAATTTGTTGGAGTTTAACTATGAGATGATAAACAATAATCAAGGTAGGTTTACTAACTCATCTTCTAATCATATTTATTTTTTATTTTATGGATTGGAAATGATGTCTTCATCTTATTTTATTTGGAATTATGAATGAGTAAGTATGATTGTTGCTTTTTGCTAATTTATGCATGACCATGAAATTGAAATGGGAATACTATATAAATTAAATTGTAAAAATAATTACTAAAAGGAAGAGTTCATGTTTTTCCGTTAGATGAAACTTCATTTCATGCTAACGGCGGGTAATGGTCCCCGATATTTGAATGGGTAATGATCCCCAGTAGGAACTTGTGTTTCCTGGCCATCAATGGTGGTTGTTCGTGCCGGATAACGAATATGAAATGGGTGATGATCCCTGAGAGCAATGGGTATGATCCCCATAGGAACTTTTGTTCCCGACCATTGATGGCGGCTGTCCGTGCCGGAGAAACGATAGGTGGGTGTGCGAACCAAGGACATTCGTACCGTGAACTTGTAAACTAAAATGAACTCATAAACTAAAATGAAAATAAAAATGAAATAATAATTCAGAATTATTTTGGGTATTGTGAAATTATAAACAAATGGTTGAATGCATTTCTTGTTTAATTCATTGTGATGTTTGTATATTTTTAGATGATGGGAAAGTATGCCTATTGAGCCGTCAACTCACCCCAATTGACATTTTTTTTTGCAGATATGGAATGTGGAAGTGGAAATTAAGAATTTAGTTATCTTGTTGATTGTGTTGTATTTATTTTTGTTTGAATTGTAATTTGAATTTAAGATTTTGTTGAAAATGTTGTTAGTAGATTTATATACTTAATTAAACTCATGCATAAAAATATTTCCTGAATCTTAGTGAAATAATTATAAAAAAATGGAACTTTTGTCTCTTTCCGACCCGTAACGCTTCGAATTCAGATCTCCATATGGGTTTGACCTTGGTCCACAACTCGGGGTGTTACACTGATACTAAGTGTGATGGAGAAAGAAATGGTATCACGCGATTTTAATTATGGTGGTGGCGGGTATTGGTGAATAATAGTAGACTATGTTAATTATGTGACGCCACAAAACGTGTAACATTATAAAGTGTACATCGTGAATGATCGTTTTAATGTTAAAATAAACTCGGAAAAAATTCTATAATACAAAAACAGAATGGGTTTTTGAGCTTGGACGGTCGTATAACATTTGAGAGACAAACGTTGCATCCAACCATCCCAGCGAAAGACATCCGGCGGTTGTCGTTTCTGTAACCCCTCTCATTATGAATCCAAATTTATTAATCTTTAATTATTGCTTCACTTCTTAACTCAAGATATTCAAAGAAACATTAAATGAAATAATAATATATCATATATGCATTAATTGGATGTAGTGGTGGCATGATGAATCTAATGGAAATGAGATTTATTTGTTTATTTTTATTCATAACTCATAAGTGAGATATGCATACACACTATTACTTAAATTATTTTGTGTTCCTTTTGGATAATGTGTATGAATAATTTCACAATGTGTTTTTAGACATTATTTTCGCTTAAAACAAAATAGTAAGCTATCTTGCAAAGGAACATGATTGAAAGTCCGGGAAAAAATAACAATTACACCAGTCATACATCATATTAAAGCAGTGCCGTTACGGCACAAGCTATCTCTAGATATTTATTAGAACTCTCTGTTAGCCTCACGTCGTGTCGTTAGGACACGGGTTATTTCTAGTACGTGTAACAAAATAAGAGAGAAAAACACCTAATTATAATTATTATTTCCGAATCTCTTTCTCCTCTCTTCCTCATTTCATTTTATTTTCCTATTAGTGAAAAAACCCAAACTCGAAATTCTTCTTATTTCTCCAATATTCTGCAGATTTAACACGCCACTAAGTCATCAATGAAATTTGATATAACAACCCATGAATCATGCTTTATCGTGGTTTATTTAAGGAACGAATCAAGAAAAATGGTGGAGGATGACCTATTCGTGGTCTCAAATACCATAGGCTAAGAATAATCTCCGTTTGTTCGTTAGTCTTGGTAATTTACGATTTGTAGGCCGAAGGAATCAGCTGTCTCTTGCAATAAATATGTTTAATAATTAAATAAATAAAAAAATGGAAAAGAGTTGTAAGACTAGACCTCATTAACTATATAAAAAAAATAGCATGAAAGACTATAATATATTTTTTTCTTTCGAAAACTACAAATCGCGCTATCAGAAAAATGCTAAACTTTTACATGTAGAAAGTTTATATATTAGAATATTGAATTCTGAAAGAATCCACATTTATGTTCATAGTCCTAATATAAAATACAATGGGTAGGTTTTATCTCATTAACTTGGTCTAATTGCACTAAGGTCCTTTATTTAAAATATATTTTAATTCGGTAAAAAGAAATGTGTTTGGTCCGAGGGTGAATTACCCACCAAGGATGTTGTCATCCTCATTTAAACAGTGTCAGGATTATGCATTTTCCTCTTTTATTTTTGCCTCAAAAGGAAAAACTATTTAACTATAACATATCTTTTTATTTTTTTTCCCGTTAGATATATATCATTTATTTAGTATTTTTCGTTTATTTAATTATATATAGTCATCACAATTTGCTAATTTAGTATTTTTATTCTTAATTATAAACGAAAAATGATATCTATTTTTGGAAAGCTCTCCACAAGATAAATATAACGAGTTCCACTTTCACTATATTTGAAAACATCAACTTTATGTTATTATTAAGTAAAAATCAACTACCAAATGAGCTATTATACAACTTCATTATCAAAGATGAACTAGTGCGGTAGTTACTAGAAGCAACTACCATACGAGTTCATTTTACAATATGAACTGTTAGAATGAAAAAACATACAGATTAATTTTACAAAAATGACTGCTAGTACATAACAATTATAAATAAAAATAACTTGAATCAATTATCATGTTATTTAATAACTGCAAATAAAACAACATGGATCAAAATCGGAACATATGACATCACTTATTATCGAACCATATACTAGTTCTATCAAAAAGAAAAGCAAACTGAAGAACCATCAAGTGATTTGATGGTTCTAATGCTCCCTCCCATTACGGAGGTAAGGGTTCGAATCTTGTAATTGCAATCCACTCAGATTTAAGGAGTTTGGATGTTGTATACTGACAGCTAGTCTAGTGTAAAAAAAAAGCAAACAAATAAATTAGCGCCAGATAAGGTTTGATATAATCATATAAGACACGTGAGCAAAATGGTAACATAGGGGTAGGGGCAATGAATTTTGACAGTCCATTTTGTTTTCTTGACTTGAGGTTTGACTGTCTTTTTCACTAATAGTCGTGTAATGTATCCGGACGGTCAGAGTCGTTGAAAAGTCGAGTTCTGATTGATCTGGAGCCCACCACAAGTCAATCCTAGCACCCTGCTGACTTCATATAGTTTCCAAGTTTCTTGTTCCGCATCCGGGTACTTGATGTCACTTCGCTGATTCGGACACGGTAGGTTCTTCTCTAAAATTCTGAATCACCCAGTGGCTCCCTTTTACCAATGACATTTCAGTTGGCAAATTAAGTAGTGTACACAACCAATTACATTGACCATGTTTTACTAATAAGATGCGATCACCTCATCAAACTTGGGATTCCTCCCACCTTCTTCAAATTTCCTTTCCCAATTTTATTCTAGTCTTAACAGTAGCACACCATCTTTGATATCTATATTACTAAAATCAAACTTCCCCCCACCACCATAACCTTAATATATTATCTATTCAATTAAATAACTACAAATCTACAGCACACACACCATACAAATACAAAATCCTAGGAAGATTAAGACACAACTAGAGCTAAGAACTGAAAACTCATGTTTCCTTCTTTACAAGGTTCGCTGAAATTAGGTAGAAGAGGAGGAGGAATGTCAGATACTGAATTCCCTCTCAACGAAAATGACTCTCAGGAGATGGTTTTGTTTGAAGTTCTAAAAGAAGCCATGACCATCAACGGCAACGGAAACAACAACAATGAAGGGGGCAACTTATCCTTGCCATCTTCCCGCAGAACAACCCCATCAACTGGAAACAAGGTGAAAATCGAACCCACAGGACACATCGAAAAGAAGCATTATAGAGGTGTTAGGCGTCGTCCATGGGGAAAATATGCTGCGGAAATTCGTGACTCAGCTCGACATGGAGCACGTGTTTGGTTAGGAACGTTTGATGCTGCTGAAGAAGCTGCATTAGCTTATGACAGAGCTGCATTTCGAATGCGGGGTTCCAAGGCAATACTCAATTTCCCAGCTGAAATCAAGACTGAATCTTTGGATTCTTTAAGTAACGAGGTTTCAAACTCAACGGAGACATCAACTGCTATCTCCAAGAGAGAGAAAATTTCCGAGTCGGAATGAAAGAATTAATAGGCACAGTTTGAATTCATGGCGCGAGAACACTTTTGGGTTATGTAATTTTTTTAAATGCTGGTAGGGTAGAATTATGAATGCAGACAAGTGCCGTTTGCACCGATTCAATTTCTCTGGTTTAACAGACTACAATATTATTTATACTCGTCTCTTTTTTTCCATCGTCATGGATCACTGTGGGTACTGGGTACATAACCTTTTAAACAACTTTACCATCCCATATGAACACATCTCCATAAATATGTCTACACTTTCGGATTTGCTTCATCGATTTGCTCCTTTTTCTTCAATTTATTTTAAAATCATAAGATATCTAAAAGAGTTACAAAGTAGAAAAGTTAGCGCCTAATATTGAAGTTGTAAGATGTTGTTAATATAACAATGTCAGCAAATTCCAGCTCTGTCAACTGAATTATACCAATAAATCGGTGAATTTAAAATTGGTGCATGAACAGTCATGACTCGTGAATCATCCTTCGTTCCCGTTGACTCTTGAGTCTCGTGCTAACCAGCAGGAGTGCCAATGCCCAAACCCAAAATGAAGGACTAGGAAATAGTATGTCCCAATCTCTTGCGCCAAGTAACTGGACCTAGCGCCAAAATGAGATTAATGGAGAAATCAAAGAAAAAGTAAAGATACATCGTTTTTTTTTTCCCTCAAAACATATTTCTCCCCTTGCATCTCTCAATATCTACGCGGGAAGTTGCAATAGAGAATCATTTCAGCAAGTTCAATTTTATGAAAAGAATAAACATCAAAGAACGGGTTCAAATTCTTCTTGATAATATCGGTAAGAAACCCTAACCCTAACCCTTTTCCAAATTTCATTTTTTGAGATTAGGTTTTTGTTAGGGATTAGGGTTTAAGCAGAAACTAGGTGAATGAAATAGTTGTTATCATAAATTACTTTTTTTTTTCTTTTTCTTTTGAAGCATCATAAATTACTTATTGATGCTCAAATACCACATAAGAACATCCATTTTCTGAGATACAAAATTCATAATAAATGAGTACTGACTCTACCTTGTCAGTAGTCTAGTACACAGTTTCAAAGAATGTCGTTGGCATACCAATTACTTACATGCAGCTAATTCCTGCAAAAATACCTAATTACATTTTTTTTAGTTTAAGCTAAGCTTTCTTTTGAGTTCAAATTTCCTTCATCATAATGAAGAGAATAAGCTCTCCAAATAATCACTTCCAAGGTCTTGAAACACCAGTACATCACTGCCTTCTCCAAACATATCCTCATTGTCTGATTGTTTGCAAGTTTGTGGTTCAACCATTATCATCAATTCATCGTACAAATCGCGTTCACTTACAGATCTTTTTCGGCTGGATTTTTCGTTAACATTAGTGTTGGGTTGAATTGCTTGAGATGTGCTTAATTTGGGGATGGCATTAAAATCCTGTTCTTGATGTGTTTCTTCTAAAGCTTCAGCAACTACTTCCAAGGGGAAATTCAAGAAAGTTCTTGGTCCTCTCATTCTTAAAGCTGCTTTATCATAAGCTAGTGCGGCCTTTTCTGCTGTATCAAAAGTTCCAAGCCAAACTCTGGCGCCTTTCCGCGATGAGTCCCTTATCTCTGCTGCATATTTTCCCCATGGTCTCTGTCGTACCCCTCTGTAATGTCTGGTAGTCACCTTATTCACCCTCATTGTGTTTGGTTTTGAGGACGTATCAGCGTGGCTTAACTCTGCTTCAAGATTATAACCAGATGGCTCAAGTTTGTTTGCCGGCACAATTCCTTCTAGCAGTTCTTCCCAACTATCTGCACCCATCGACATCCATCTTCCTAGACTTGGCAGATTTTGTAGAAGTTCTGTTGCTCCATCTCTTCTGGCAAGACGAGGCAATTCGACCCAGTCTTGAGATGAGCTAGGATTAGTGTGTGTTTTACCCCTTTTTTCTCCTGTCGGTGAATCTCCTGATATGAAACTAGCCCATGCGTTCTGTAGGAGTTCGTTGGATTCTGCACGGTATTGCTGCTCCAATTCAATAGGCATAGTTACAGGTTTCGAAGGGCAATCAATAGCGGTGGTTTAGTATTCATAAAAGCGGTGAGAGCAACAATTACGAGTTTTTTATAAATCTTTTCTTATTGGAAGAAGTTAGCTTAACATCAATCCCAATTCCATGAATGGGAAAGAAAAACAGCAAGAAACTTGTAATTTAAACCATTGAATAGCTTAGTTAAGGGAATTTATTAGGATTCAAACCATAAAGAGAAGGATTAGTGTCTATATTAAGCTTATTTGTTTGACTTCTGTGGTTACGGGTTAGTTGTTTTATTGGTTTACTCTTATTATGTATAATATAATATACGTATGAAGTGTGTTTATAATATTGTGTATGCGTAATCCCTTTCGTTTAATTCAGGACCGATTAGATAAGAACACTGAGACGAAGAGAACTCACTACAGAATTTAGAATTGTTTTCTGTTATAATATAATCGTTTATCTGTCTTTCAAGTCTCCAACTGAAATTTCTTAAACTCTTTGTGTACATTTGAAAAGAAGGCTGGGCTTGTTTTTCTTTTTATTGTTTTTTTAATTGTTCCTTCAAAGAGAATACTTCATGAGTAGGAATTTCAAACTTTAATGTGTTCCAATTTCCATGCCAGACATTCTTTTCTTTTATTTGCACTTCACAGAGTAAGCCAGTATATGCCCAAGGCTGTAAGAGGTATCTTTCTTTCCAGTTTTCAACATAATATTTTAGGGGGCAAACTTGAACAGCAGACTAGACCCCAAGTAAGCGCGTTAGCTAACAGTTTTTATTGTGTGTTTTTGTAGGATCATCGTGCTAATGTTCAAAACTAGATTTGTTTTCCAAGTTTGAATCAATTTCTTACCGGACTAAAAGTATGTAATCTTATTCCAGTTCTTCTTTCTTTCCTTTCTAATAGTTGGTTGATAACGGGGTATCCTTAACAGTAGCATCACATCTGTATTAAAATCCCAGATTGGTGTAAACGAGATTTAATGAAGTCCAAATTTTTAGAATTTAGGTGGCTCCAAGTGTGACCAGTGGACGGAGCCAAGCTTGAAAAAGAAGCAAATGATGTTGAAATTACTATCAACTTGCAGTACGGAATATAGTGTTGCTAAGAAATGTGCGTAAGCCATGAGAGAGGGACAAGCGATAGGTGTCTTTGAGTACATAGCAAGTTTTTCTGGTATTAACTCCAAAGAAATCATCCTCGATAGGCGATAGCATTCATAACTAACGAATGTTTCATAGCTTTTATCAATGCATCAGCAGTCTTATTAGAGTATTATTTCTATATCAGTTGGGTGTTATCCTATACTATTTAGATAATTCAATTTCTGCGTTCAAATTAGCTCTATTGTACTATTTCATTTTACTGCATCGTCTCATCAACTGATTCTGTTGTAGTCTAGGTGGTCAGGATACTCGGCTCTCACCCGAGAGACCCGGGTTCAAGTCCCGGGGGTTTTCTGTTGGTCAATTTGGTTGAGAAGATGAAGATCTCTCAGCATCATCAAAAGCTTATAACAAAATGAACAGAAACTTATAAACCCCACTAGTTATGCATTTTTTTTTTCTTTGGTAATACAAAAACACCAACAAAAAAAAAAAGAAAAAAAAACAATATTGAAAGAGAACAACCGTTTACCTATGAGTCTATGACATATGCTGACTACAATCTTTTCTTTTTTCACCATGTTTCTTTCCTCTTTTGACTCCTATGCTACCCATTTTCTCCATTGCCTTGGCAAATGCCTTGTGGAATTTCTTATTATCCCTTCCTAGCTCCAAAACGACCGGCCTAGTCCTAGGGTCCGTAAACAAAGCTTGATCTGTGGGTAAAATACCCAATTTCGCTTCCAGATTCCTGTAATATTCGTAATCGAATGTAAAGGGTGTAGTAACATCGAACGGTGCAACTACGTTATTGCTACCACCAGAACGTGGACATGTCGTTCTTAAAGCTTTCAGGAGTCTTGGATCGATGGATGGGTCAGGCTTGTTTGTTCCCTGGTGATCATAAAGCCTGTGGAGAAAGCTCTTACAATGAGCGAAACCGATTGTGTGTGCCCCTGAAAGGGCAACTAAGTCTTCGAGACCCAATCCCTTGGAACCAAAGAGATTGATAAGTTCATCAACTGTATTATTAGGTCTTGGTATGTTTGAGGTCGCCCTAGTTGCCATTGATATTTTTCCATCCCATCTTCCTTTCTTGACTTCATAGTAAGGTCCTCCAGTCTAGATAAAAGGAACAGGAAAAGAAAACTTAGTCCATAATTAGAATGATTCATATTGAGCCATCAATTATTCCTTTTGTTCACGATGACTAGAAAACTAACCTAAAAACAAGAATTGGATGAAATGTTTTCATTTGCTACCAAAAATGTCTCAAAATCATAGCAGTCAACATCGATGACAGATAACAGGCGTCAAATAAAAAATCATATCACTGTGTCTTTGTCCCCATTTGGTACTGAGAACAGATTGAAAGGACTAGAAACCCAAAACACTACCATCATGGAAAAGACTAGACAGCTGTCAGAAACAAACTACAGAAAACATCACAAAAATACCTCAACAGGTATGTTCTGCAAAAAACCTTACTAGTTAAACTAAGAGCATCTCCAACAGACTCCATCCATCCTGTTCCCTATTTTGTTTGGCTCAGTCGGATTTTTATTGGTCACTAAACTCCTAACGTGGATTTCTTCTTTATAACGGTTGGTTATAATATTGTTAAATTAAAATATGCCGGAGCAACATGCGAGTAAAATATTTTCTATACCGAAGTTAGTTATTATTACAAAGGAGAAAAAGAAACATTGTTTTTCACGCGCCAGTCAAATTTGTGCGTGGTAAAAAAAAAAATCTCTTATCATGTTGATCAAATCAAATATCCTACTTTCGTCGCAGTCTTTTATTTTACAAGAAATTACACAATACAAAGTGCTTAAACGGACATTTTTTTTGATCGGTTGTCAATTATGTTTGTGATCAATCGTGGCACATACATTTATCAGATGGCATACATTTATTCCTCTCTGGTATCACTTTCTACCTATATGGCTGTCAGTATTCATGATTGTTGTTGGAACCAATGTAGTTAATATCGGATATCGGTTCATCTCGGCCGAGAACGATACACTGGTACGATTTTATATCGGGGATATTATCGTTGAAATATCGGTTCTAGATTTAGAGACTATAATTTTATATTAAACATTTCTCCACACATTTTCGGATAAAATATAATAGATAACATCAATTTTATCAAAAAAACAAAAGAGTAACTTTAGTAGACTTGCTTCGAGAGCTACATGCACCTCTACTACCATCCGGAAGACTTTCTTCGCCAAAATTACCCTTAAACTTTATAGAAAACGACCAATACCGTCTCATATCAGGAAATGTAGGAAAATTTCGTATCGACCGATACGGCCGATATTTGACCGAAACGGCCGATATTCGACCGATACGGTCGATATTATCGGGTGAATATCGTATCCCCGATATCCTTCTTATCGTATCGTTTTGGACCGATATCCGAAATATCCCCGATATATCGGCCGATACGGCCGATATTAACTACATTGGTTGGAACTTGGAAATGAGTAAAGTAAAATCCACTGAAGTAAAGTTGTAAAAAGACTTTTGCCGGTTGTTTTACAGTAAAGCTTTGTCGCAGGAAGAAAAGAGAGTGAGGGAGAATAAGTAGTTACCAAGTTGACAAAATTTCGTGCTGAAATGGCAAGAATATCTGCACAAGACACAACACCTGGACACTTGCTTTCAACCAAAGTTTTTGCCTTTTGGATGCTAACGAACGCCTCATTTGCAAAGTTCTTATTAACCTGCGCATCCAGTTCTGCTAAATCTCCACTCCCTGGTTTACTTGTTATCAACACTGATGCATCACAACCCTGCATCATTACCCCCAACACTGCTCAATTTGATCATCCAAAATTTAAAGAAATCTACTAGGTTTTATTAAAATGCGCCGCGAGGGTAGAAAACAAGATAGGTCATGCATAAAAGACGGCGGAAAGATCAAAAAGGAATATTAGTTGGACCACCAGGTACATACTAGCTGAATGACTATATACCAATGCTAAATTGCGCTTATATGGAAGAAAATAAAAAAGAGCAGAGGAAAATAGAGAGAAGTAGGTTAAGTTTACATCAACAAAGCAATCATGGAAGAAGAGACGAATAGTCGATGGAGCAGTAATGGGCGCTGTATTAAACATTTCAGTGGTTACTGAAGAGATCAGGTTTTCTACTTTTGGACATGATTTTGAGTAGTAATCCACTTTCAATTCATGCCCACCACCGGTAGTAGCCTTGGCATCCTTGTTTGGTTTCTTGCTACATTCTGCTGCAATGCTTATAGTAACTATAATCAGAAGACATAAGAAGAAAGATGAAGAAGAGATGAACGGCTTGCTCATAGTTATTTATATATATGTGGTAGATTAATGAGACAAATGTGCAAGTGATGAGCTAAAAAATGAAAACATAAGGAACAGACAATGGAAAACTAAAAATATGAAAGACTAGAGAGAGTGGAAGAAGGATATAAAATATTAGAGAGAGAGACGAGGGGGTGATGAAAGAATGAAGTTTGTGATGTAAAGAACATGAATGCATTGATTACAAACGATGTGAATCAAATTACCCTTTGGTTTTTGAAAATATTACTATTTCATCATGCACCACGAAGCGAAAGGATACTTGCGCAAGGCATGATGAATAGTATAAGACTACTACATATAACAAGTATCTCGCTCTAATTAAAGAGGCAATTCAAAGAGTCGGTCCCGTATGATAAATTATGGCAGTGAGCGTATTTAATTGCACCCGGAAAGAATGCATGTTTCTAAAATTCTCAAACCATCCGTGGAGGTTGATCATCAGCCTTCACTGTTAATGATGCATTTTATGATCATCAAGATTTCTTTTCTTTTGTTTTGAACACGCAATAAAGCATACTTTCTTATTAAATCAGAGAGCATATACTTACCTCTGTCCCAAATTAGTTGAGCTAGTAATACAATTTAAAAATGATTTATTTCTCAAACTATATTATGGATATCCATAAATTTTATATCATTGAAAAGCATTTTAAAACACCTATACCTAATGAAAATAAACATGACTATCAAATGATATAAAGTCAACTATTAATGGGATAAAATTTGAAAATAACTAGCTCAACTAATTTGGGACGGGAGAGTATATATGATGAAGTGAAAACCATATATTACATTCTTTCGCTTTGATTAGAGATATTTAAGATTGTTTTGGTTGTTAGGTACACATTGTGGCTCCCTTGGCTACCAAATTAGGAGACACGAAATTGGTCAAATAGCCCTAAAACAGTAATTCCTGGATGAAAAATACATGTAATGTTTGATACTGCTTAAATGGACAGGAATTGGAAAGATACTTTTCTATTATCCATCTTGGGAATTCCACCCAGAATTTTGTTTATTAATTATCTGGAACGGACCAATATGCCATTGTCTTCTTTAAATGTTGCAGAGACCTTCGCTTCAAAGAAGAACATGCTTTTTCTTCCTCAAATACATTGTCTTTCTTCTTCTCCAATAAATCTTCCTCAATTAGCTGATGATAGATAATAACAGATTGAATCAGGAATGCAAAAAATTCCACAGTCAGGACTGCAAAAACAAGTCTTCATTTATTTTGTATTTCATAATGAAACTACAGTAACATATTTCAACAAATGATGAAACCTGGATAAAACTAGGCTCATCCGGTGGCAATACATGATGAAACCAATTTCATTCGGTGATAACACATAGTGAAACTAATTTCATCCAGTGATAACATAGACCAATTTTATCCAGTGGCAACACATGATAAAACTAGGCTCATCTAGTGGCAACACATGATGAATCCAATTTCATCCAGTGATAACACATGATGATATCAAAGTGTATACTAAGATGGAAAACTCATAAACTAAAACCAAAACCATTTTGAAATCAAATATAATCAAAAACACTATTAGGGTTTTGAAACCAACCAATTTGACCATGATCTTCATTTCAAATCTTGTGAAATTGATTTGACACAAAACCCAAATTCATTAAATTTATGAATTTTTGAGAAATTTCAATCAAATTAGGGCATTTTATGAATTTAGAAAATTTCAATTAAATTAGTGCATTAAGCAAACTCATTGTGGATGATGGTGGGGTTAGCGTCGGTGTTGATGATGGTGTTAGAAAAACATGATGATTTCAATGATGGTGTTAGAGGAAGATGATGCGGGGTTTTTGGTGGTGATGGAGACGACACAAGTGGTGGAGGTAGATGATGTATTTGGTGGTACTCGTGTTTTGTGGTGGTGGAGATGGTGGAGGAAGATGATGCCGATGATTGAGAAGAAGTCCGATATTTTTGAGAAAGAAGATCTGAAGTTTTTTCTTATCTCAAAGGAAGACAAAGCTTAGTGGAGGGTATAATAGTTTGTCTTACAATTATTTGTCTCTCGTCGATTTCACCCAATACAATATTTTACCCGTCCATCACGACCAGGTTTGTTGGATACTCGTCCATTTGACCCAATTTAGAAAAAACATTACAATATACACCAAAAACAAAGAACCGGAAGGCTCACACTGATCCATTCAGCAAAAAATAAAATAAAAGAAAATTATTGCAATACACCAAAAACAAAGAACTGGAAGGCTCACACTGATCCATTCAGCAAAAACTAAAGCTCGTGTCTATAGACGATAAAGAAGAGCATCTTATTAGCTATAAAGTATTCCCAAGCTGGGAGCTTAGAAAACTATAACTCTAAGTGATCTTTACGTCTCTGAGATATTCGGTCGGGAAACTAGGAAATACTTCCCCATTTCCCATCTTCTATTCAATGCGATCATAAAAGGTTTCTCAGGATATCTAGATATAACTGCGATCAGATGAGTTTTATGGTTTTTCCTTGTCTTCAAATATGCGGGGAAAAAAAGGTAGAGATGGTCTTGATGTGCTCAATCTAAAGGTTATGTTATGTTGAAAAATAGTGTTGGAAATCTATTGTTGAGGTTCCATCTGTGGAATATAATCATCAAACAAAAACTCAACCCTTGAAGCTTTCGCTGCGCAACTCTGATCTGTCTCTGAAACTGAAAGTGGGAATGGGTGAGCACATCATCCCTAAAAGGGTTTCCCAGTGGAAATAACATTTAAATTTCAAGTAATCACTAGAATGATCTGGAAAACATTACATGTTTTTCCTAAACATTAAAAGGCAACCAATTCACAGATATAAACAATCATGTATATGGAACTAACTCCTTCGTCAAACAATGTATAATATTTGTTCTAACCACACTCAATAATAATATTGCAATGTATCACCCTAGCCATTGCGTAAAAGCTGAAAGTAAGTAGGTATAAAAGAAGGAGTAGTTCCTATATACCACAGATAGGAATTCTTATTCCCCAAGCATTCAAATGGAAATTATTATTTCTCAAACGTTCACAAAGACAAACAATGCATTACAATTCCTTTCCAAATCATGGAAAGATTAAAAGAATCAACATAACTTTCGAAACTCAAAATGAAATAATGCATGAAATATACAATCAAACAATGCATGAGTTTCACAAACATAAATCTTTGTAAAAGAAAATAACAATGGTTACAAAAGAGTTAAATATATTCCCACCTCTTTTGATGACAGGCCACGCCTACCTCGAGATCCAAGATCCACTGGTTCATCATTTGAATTGATTGTTGTTAATATAGACTAGCTGTTAATTACACGAGTAGTCTAAGAAACTAGCCAAAATGTCTCATACAAGAATCATATAAGTTTATCTAATGGTTCTAAGCCCATTTATAGTTCTATACCTTTTCATTCTCAATCCGTCTCTTGGGTCCTTGGTAATGTAACTTCTGCTATTAGTGTCTCTTGCTGAAGAACTATTGAGGATGATGGTCATTTAATTTTTTTTTCAAATTCTACTTTCAATATTCATTCTGATTTGCAAATATCCTTTTTGTGTGATAATTGGATAGGAAATTCTTTCTTAGTTGTTGAGTTCTCCATGCTTTACAAATTGAACCATTCCTTCGTTGCTGAGCATATTACTTCTGATGGGTCTTGGAGAATTTATTTCAAAAGAGTATTATAAACTGATAAAACTAACAAGGTTGCATCACTTTTACTTGTCATTGGCACCAATCCTCTCACTCTAGACAACCTGTCTGATACTAGAAGATTGGTATTTAAATGTTTCTACTTTTTTTTTTCTTGTGATGTCCTTGTATAGTAAGTTGGTTGTCCATGTTGGTATTAATTATTTCCCTTGCAACTTAATTTGGAGACCCCACACTCCACTCAAAATGAATCTCCTGGTTTTGTGTTTGGTTCATGGAAAATTAACATTACACATACGTTATTGCGCAAAGGAATCACTCTTTATAATTCTTGTGTTCATCATGGAGATAATGCGAAATTTCATAATCATTTGTTTTCGCACTGCAAGATTGCTCGAAAAGTATGTTCAGCTATAACCCAGATCACAATTGTCGTAGGTTTTTCCAGATATATTCCTAGTAGTGGCATACACTTGGCCAAATAATAATCTCATTATTGCTGGTAGAATTGTTTTGGACCTCATTCTGGCCGTTTTAGTCTGGACCTTCTAGAAGGAAATGATATGTTGTATCTTCGAAGATAAGTCTACCTTTAAGTCTAACATCAGTCTATGTGAAGATGTCGAAGCCTTAATTCTTGCATGGGCATCTACTGCAAGAAATAGGGTTTATCTGAACTTTTCTAACTATGTAACTATATAAAAATTGTATTTTGCTAATTTGTTAGTTTTTATTTTATTTTATTTTTCATTTATATTTATATTTCTACCAATGGTAGATTTGTAAGTTCTCTCTTATTTTAATAAAATCTCTCTTCCAATCTAAAAAAAACAAGAAATAAAGTAATGCGGGAAATTGAAGATCCAACAGACTAAGGGCTTGTGATGTGTGTCGAATTGTGCTTGTTAATTCAACTTGCAGGATGGAAAGGGGAGATTATTATCTTTTCATGACCGAATTGTGCTTGTTAAGTTAGTGATTGCGAGTTACTCTATACATAACATCATTGTTTATAAATGGCCAAGAAAATTCATTTTGCAATAAAGATCTATTAGGAACTTCATTTGGTTTGGAGATTCGAATATTAGTCGGGCTATGGTGGTGGCTTATGACAATATTTGTAGTCCTTATGTCGAGGGAAGCCTTGGCTTAACTCGAATGGCTATAATGAATAATGAGTTGCTTATGAAACTGTGGTGGAAAATTTACAATTTCAAGAAAGCTTGGGATGGGTATCTTCGAGCAATTTTTTTTGGAAGTAATGGTCATATTAAGGAGAATGGGGTCCAATCAACTATTCTTCCGGGAATTCACAGTGTTTACAAATTGGTGGATGCAAATACTAAAGTTTCACTTGGTGATGGTAGGTCCACTACTTTATATTTTGATGCTTGGTGTGCTAATGAGTATATTGCAGAGATCCTCAATGACCAGAACCTGGATATGAATACTTTGGTCAGTGATTTATGGGCGGATGGTAAGTGGGTTATCTCGCGGGAACATACATCCATAATGCTAGCAGCTGGGATAGATATTCACGACATACCTACTCTGCAGGGTGGTGAAGATTGCAGGGTATGGATGCCATATTTCAGAGGTCACTTCAGCGTAAAATTTAATACGTAATCAATATGAAACTCTGGAAGGTGCGTTGCTTATTTGGAGGCAAGCAGTGCATCCTTCGTTAACTTCCCGGAACTGGAAGTTCTTACGTGGAGTTAATTTGTGCTACGAATGACAAGATTCGCGACAGATTCAAGATTAATTTGGTTAGTAAATGTTGTGTGTGTGTGGGAATGTTGAAGAGACGTTAGTGTTAGAGCATAGCTCGGTCGACCTCGCATGCGTTTCTATCTCAAGCATGTTTGTCAATGTTAGTGATCAAAACTATGAGTCTTGATTTCTAGTCTACATAGCTAAGTCTCGGACTAGGATAGAAAAGTGTAGTTGAGCTCAAGGACTTCATGGCGATTCATCATACAACGACGAAGATCTACTCAAGGAACCGTGGAACTTCATCAACAAAAAGGTATGTGGAGACTTGAACTTATCTATCACTCAAAAGTCTATCTCTTCTATCTCCTACTTCTTATGAGACAAAAGTCGTATGCTATATAGACTGGATCATACACATTTGATATTTCGAGCCGAGTATATCTCAACTATCTATATCTCGAAATCATGTGTTGGTAAAGAGTTTCGCTTTGATCGGGTTTATCTTCACCTAATGACGAAAGTTATAATGTTTCAATCACTTTGAAAATCACTTTGACAAGAAATAGTGTAACAACTATATAACGTCCTCTAAGAATGTTTCAATGGTTGGAATGAGAGTTTAGGTCTATATAACCAATGATGGATATAAGCATTGTGTGGAAACACATATGTGCATAAGTCCTATTCCTTAATCCGAAGTTTGCGAACTTTGTTGATTGAGAGAAACCGGAGGAATTGGCTTTGCCAAGTCCGTGAACTCAGTTTGCGAACTCAGTCCGCAAACTAACAGAAGTTTTCTTGCCGAGAATTTCTGCTGGGATTTTCCAAAAAATCGTTTGCGTATTTAGTCTGCGAGCTGGCGGAAGTCTCATTGTTGAGATTTTCTGATGAGTTTGAAAAACTCTGCCGGTTGTCTTATGTCCGCGAATTTGTTTGCGTACTTGAGTGGGTTATGATCTAAAGATGTGCTCTGAACATGAAACTTAAATTACTAAGGAATGCAGTATGCAAACCGTGGCTATAAAGTTCATGAGCCGATTCAATCGAATCGAATCATCTTTGTTTCAATTGTGTCTTCTGTAGTTACATAAGATCTCGTAGCAGTTGAACAACTCTCTAACTAGTTCATTTGATTTAATTGAACTAGTTATGGTAAAGAAGAACAAGGTTAATATGAAATGCTCATATGGTTGACCTTTTGGGTTACTATGTTGAACCAACATACACGTACACGTTTGGGCACGGTTTTCACAAACCCAGTAAACGTATATCCCAAGTGTGTGTGACAAGCTAAGTTTTCGATCTAACGGTTGAGAAATATTAGCTTGAATCTAAATCAGGTTTTCATCTGAAGGTGAATATTGATTGCTTTGTAACTAAGGAAAAACTATGATTTGAAGACTATATATAGGAGACATCTAGCATTGGGCGAAACTAATCCCCACACGTCTGTGTGATACTATTGCGCTCGCTAGAGTCGATTCTCCTCTAACCTTTGGTTTTCTTCTCTAAAACCAGATTAACGACTTAAAGACTTCATTGGGATTGTGAAGCCAGACCGATACTACTTTTATCGTAGTTGTGTGATCTGATATTGCATCTTCTATCGTACGAGTACAATCTTTGATTGGCTTGAGATCGTGAGAGTTCTCCGATAGGCAAGATAAAGAAGTCACAAACATCTTCGTCTCACTGTTTGTGATTTCTCGACGTCCTCTTGTGTATTCAAGTAAGACTGTTGAGAGGTGATTGATTAATCTAGGCTGTTCTTCGGGAATATAAGACCGGATTATCAATTGGTTCCTATTCACCTTGATTTCATATCTTAAGACGGAACAAAAACCTAGGGTTTTTCTGTGGGAGACAGATTTATCCTTTGATAGACTTTTCTGTGTGAGACAGATTTGTTTATTATCAAGTCTGCGATTTTGGGTTGCAGCAACTCTTAGTTGTGGGTGAGATCATCTAAGAGAATCAAGTGCGCAGTACCCCGCTAGGATCAGAGGCGTAGGAGTACAACTGTACCTTGAATTAGTGGGAGACTGATTGGGGTTCAACTATAGTCCAGTCCGAAGTTAGCCTAGAGTAGACTAGTGTCTGTAGCGGCTTAATATAGTGTGTGTTCAATCTGGACTAGTGATTATTGATTTTTCGTGGTTGTAGTAGTGAGGTTCAAACTCTCGGACTTGTGAAGGATAATTTTTTTAGAAAATAAATATATATACAAATATTGACAAATTGGTAGAGAGTTACTGGGACTAAGGACTTGTCCAATTCTCATGCATATGGTACATTTTATTTATCCTTCACAATTATCGCTCAAAACATAAAATGTAAGGACTCTTATTTTGCCAATATAGATTCTCAGAATATTAGTTATAAATCGTAAGCATGGGACATCAAACATTTAAGCAAGCATGCCGCATCAAATAAAATGATAACTAATTAATCAAAATCATTTTTCAATTTTAAATCAATGCAAAAGTCATAAAAATAATAAATTGAATTTACCAGAATGAGGAAAATCGCCTCCTCCGTTGTCCCAATGTTGGGTTTAGCTCATCATGGTGAAATACCTCTCAAAATATTTTATTAAGATCAATTGGTGTTTACAATAAAGAGAAGAAGAGCAAATGGTGTGAAACTGTAATATGCGACGCACAAAAGGCGTCCAAAATAAACGATAAAATGTAACTGTTGTTGTCGCTAGGGTTCTAAGACCCACACCTAAGACCCACGATCCGCTGTCGTTGTCACTGTTGAAGAACGACGGTTTCTGAGAGTCTGTTCTTCGTGTTCTTCATCTTCATCAGCAGCATAAAACAGCAGCAGGAAGCTTGCTGTTCATGGTGATTTCTTGCTCCTCAGTTCTCCTCAAGCCCCCAAACTCTCGACAACCTCTCTAGTACTCCAAGGTAACATATTTATACACCTACAGCTCGTTGAATCTCCCTCAATTACTCCATATAATCTTCATTACTCGGTGTTTAAAGAAAATATCTTCCGAATATTTTCTTGAGCAAAAGTTTCCTGAATTAGATTCTTCACGCGTTAGATATCCCCCAGCACGTTCCAAATCATCTAATCATCACCCAAGATGTTGCTCGAACCCTCACACATCATCAGAACACACATTGATCCTCCCAGAACTCACGATTATCCCTTTCCTGCACGTGCAGCTCTGTTTTCTTCCCGTGACTTCCCTAGCTAATCCTAGCCAAATTCGATCGACCATAGCACAACCAATAGATTTATACATGTCCCAGGAACAATCCCACCAAGTTTCAGCCATTGAATCTCTTTGTAGATCGTTCAAAAAATCGAAACAAAAATCTGCCAGAACCTGTTCTTGGTTTCCCGCCATTTCCTAAAATTTGAATTTTTGAGAACAAAATGTCCTCCCCCTAATCCTGTACGGGTGTCCCTTTAGCAATTTGGGCTGAAATAGTAATTCTTGGGTGGAAATAGTAATTTTTCCGGGTTCCTCCGGGACGTTTCCGATGCATTTCTGGGGTGCCTTTAGTACTTTTCTCCGGGGTGTAAATCATCACTTTTTGAGCAACTCTTTCCACATAAGGGTATTTTCTCCAAAAACATCTAAACAAACATAAAAACACCGTAATAAGAACAAATGGGTACTAACAAAATATACAAAAGAGATGAAAATAGACACATAAATGTGTCTATCAACTAGGTTCCGTGGTTTTTCTGCATTTGCGGTTTCCTCGTTAACAAAATTTCTGGTGTCTGTGTTATTTCATTTTCCGCATTATATTGTTTATCTTTATAATTGAAATAATACAGGTTGTGCTTTAAAGGTTAATCGATTGGAGATCCGACCTTGTGGTTGTCGATTTCATTGTTAACACTTGGACATTGGTCTTTGGTACCGTACAAGTTATTCCTTGTATTTGATAAAGACTCGCTATTGTTTTTAGCTTGAGTAAAAATCAAATCAAGAGAGAGATATTAACTCCTTGAGATACTTTTATCTAGATTGAGTCTGACTGTCTAGTTGATTCTCTAGCAAAGTATTTCGGAGTTAGTCCATACAGATTGTTAAGCGAAATATTGGGTGGTGTTGTTAGACCCCCGCTTTTTCAATTGGTATCAGAGCTTGCAAACACGGTTAAGACCTTACAAGTCTGTGTTTGTAGCGATCTGACTCTATGGACAAGAGTACTATCTCTGACAACGCAACATAAGTACATGGTTGCTCAGATAAGTTTCAAAGATCTGAAACCACTGAGGAAAACTCCTTCACGTCTCCTTCATCCGAATCCGCATTCAACTGGGGAAAATATCTTGATGAACAGTTGGATGATCTCTCGGATGATAGTGATTCAGAAGAAGGACAAAGTCTTGATGAGGAAGTTTCTCAATACATCAAGTTGTTTAATCATGAATTGAAAGAAACAAGGACAACTACTTGCTTGAGAAATTGCATGGGTCCCCTCTGTCAAGAAAACAGAAAGTTGAGAAAACTCTTCAAAGGTTATGATGGTGGATACAAACTGTTACAATCTACCGTTAAAGATCATGAAGAAGAGGTTCGCTCAAAAAAATCTGAATGTGATAATCTTCTTCGTGACCTCTGTATGTTAAAAGAGAGACTTGCCGAAACTGAAGCAAGATGTGAATCTCAACAGAAATGTTTCAATGACAAAGAACACAGTCTTCTTACCGAAGAGAAATCCTTGGAAACCAAACTCACTGCTGCTCTTAATAAGGTAAAATCACTGGAAGAGAATCTAAATAGGTTCGGTTTTAGCTCTACAAAACTGTCTTCTATGGTGGGAGCCTGTAAAGAACATAATGATAAACATGGTATGGGATATAAAGGAATAGACGCTCCTAACAGTGGTAAGATTAAGTTTGTTAAAGCTGTTAATATTTCTCCATGTGAAGAACCTGTGTCAGCTTGCAAAAACAAGGATTCTACTTCTTCTAAATATGCTCAAAAGAGAACTACTAGACGTAAGTCCTTCAACTGCTATTACTGCGGAAACAAAGGACGCTCTGAGCGAAGGTGTCGTCTTCGGATAAGGAATGAAAAACTTCACAACATTCTTACTTGGATGTCTAAAGAAGTTGTTAAACCTATATCACAGATTGGAATCAACCCTGCTCGGCCTCAAGGGATATACTGTGATAAGGCTTTTCCTAATTATGTTTTCAAACCGAAGGATGCCTACAATGGTGGAAGGAAAAACAGCAAAAGTGTGACAAGTGTTGTAAATCAGTCTGGAAAGAGAAAAACGAACAGGAGAAAGAAAAACGATTTAAGTTCTTCTAATCTTCTCAAAAAGGACTGTTAATTCAAGTCTTCCAACTCAAATTTTCTACACGTCAGCAATAGGGTGTCTGATCTAAAGATCTGTATAAACAACCTAAGACGGAATATCAAGAAAACATGGAATGCTGTTAACAAAGGTACTTCTAAATCTTCTCTTGATATTGCTTCTTCAACTATACCAGGTAGCTTGATAAATACCGATGAAAAGGGAAAATAAGAAGTAAATAATGATGAGCAAGATGCTCATCTTATTACACCCTGGCATGTTCATGTTGCATCTCTTTTAATTATGTTTAGTTAAAAAGGGATGCTCATGATTCTAAGGATTTTCATCTTGAGAAAGCTGTCAGGATTGTACTGCATTCGATGTTACTTTATTCCATTTGCTCCTCAACATCTATTTCTTTTTACGTTTTGGGCTTCTTTGGTCTATCTTAGGCCCGTTTCTCCAGTACACGCACCAACACTCACGAACGGCATGTTTCCTAGGGTTTGATGGAATTCCTTATATATATTGTGTTCAGGAAGTGCAAAAAGATTTTCTAAAATTCTTTTTGGTGCACAATGGAGGGAAGTAACAAGGTTGATGATGTTGACCTTTGTCTTATTAATATGTCTTGCTTTCATGCTCTTGATCATGAAAACGAAGACAAACTACCAGTTCAGATTTCTTCACAACTGGTAGGAAATCTTCTTGGAGACTTTAAGGTCGTTCGAGAACAACTCAGTATTGCAACGAGGAACCTTGACTACCTAAAAGGCGAACTAAGGAAGGAAACTGAGGAACTCATTCTTGTTCAATCCCTGGTTGCAGACAGGATTTAGTTTTTCGTCTGACCTTGGTTCTAGTTTGTTTCCTAGTATGTCTTCTTTTTGGATTAGTTGGAAGAATAACTAGCGTTTTCAATAGCGAAGATTGTGACTACACATAACTATTTTATTTTCATCTTCTTATGTTTATTTTTTATGTTTATTGGTTTTAAATTCTAAAAATATTTGGAGGATGATGTTATTGTAGTATTAATCTTTATGATTTTGTGATATTGTAATATTTTTATGGGATATGTATTGTTTGCGTTCGTGAACTTGAAGGTCCCATATGTTGTCAAAAGTAAAGTTGTTCATGAATTGGTTTTCGTATTGATGAAAGGACGAATGGACTTTTGACAAATACAAAAGTTATGCCTATGCAGTCATCTACTTGATGGAAAATAGGATAAAATCTTTTGTGTGACAAGGATAAAGTCTATTATGTCATTATGCATATAGTGATGGAAATATAGAATAGATCCTTGTATGAATTCCACGGTATTGATCTTCATTGATCCATTCTTTTTGTATTACTGTGAAGGCTCCATTGTGTGTCTTATGTTGAGCACGATACAACTAAGTCGATTATTCTTATTGGATTTGTTGATTGTTCCATAAGATGCTATATGTTGAGCATTATGAACCAAATTAATCATCTTGGTTGGTTATTTAGTTATTTGCTCCGAAAGTCTTCTTTTGTCGAGCAAAACTTTTGACAATTAAATTGATTACCTTCGTGATTAGTTTGGTTGTTTGTATTCCAATTAGATTAATTATGGGTTCTCTTGTAATTAGTCTAGTTGAGTTTTCATATATTCCACAAGTTCTTGTGTTGAGTATATGAACGGCTATACTAACTATGTTCTATTGGTTGATGTAGTCGTATATTCCGTATGGTTTTCCTTATGTTGAGTATGTGAACGATTAAGTTAGTCATCTCCGTATGATTACCTTAGTCGTAGATCCGTAAGTTTACTTATATTGAGCATAATCAATTAAATTGATCACTTTTGTGGTTTGATTTAGTTGCGTATTCCAATTAACTTAATCATGGGTTTACTTGTGATTAATTTGATTGAGTTTTGGATATAGAAAATCATTTTCCTATGGTTTTTGGTGTCCAATTAAAAATCCTTCTTTTCTTTCGAAATTAAGGTCGCTCTTGTTGTTCTCTCGGGAATGACATCAAATGGGGGAGAGTTCTTTTGAACTTGTGGTTAATGGTAATATCTTGCGGGGCGTGCAGCTGTGGAATTTTATAGGGGTTATCTTGTATCTTAAAACTCATTGATGAATGCATTTAGCTTCGACTTTATGATTGCATCTAAATTAATTTGTTATGTATTTCATCTTTTAGTCTGTGAAACGTCTCTTCTCGGAAATTTCATTAGGAACCCGTTCTTGTACCTTTGCCAATTTTATTGACAAAAAGGGGGAGAATTAATGTGTAGTTCTACTACATATACATATGGTTTTCAGATCATTGTGTAAGGGGGAGTGGTTTCCATGTGAGATGGAGTATTGACTAAGGGGGAGTGATACATATCACCGTAGTATTATTGTTAAAGTCGTGATGCAATTGGACTTTGATGTTACATAATAATACTATGTCACTGTATAATAATGATCGAGAATCTCGATTTCTCTCATTGTTATAGCTATGGATCTTCAACAACGGTGATGCTAAACTTACAACCTTTGGGATCATTGGAGTACTTGGAAGGACGAATATTTCAGGGAACGTTGAAGATTAGACTATGGAATAGGAGCCACTAAAGTTTATCTTTTTTGTATTCCATATGTATTAATAGTTTTGTCACTAAAATTGACAAAGGGGGATATTGTTAGAGCATAGCTCGGTCGACCTCGCATGCGTTGCTATCTCAAGCATGTATGTCAATGTTAGTGATCAAAACTATGAGTCTTGATTTGTAGTCTACATAGCTAAGTCTCGGACTAGGATAGAAAAGTGTAGTTGAGCTCAAGGACTTCATGGCGATTCATCATACAACGACGAAGATCTACTCAAGGAACCGTGGAACTTCATCAACAAAAAGGTATGTGGAGACTTGAACTTATCTATCACTCAAAATTCTATATCTTCTATCTCCTACTTCTTATGAGACAAAAGTCGTATGCTATATAGACTGGATCATACATATTTGATATTTCGAGCCGAGTATATCTCGCCTATCTATATCTCGAAATCATGCGTTGGTAAAGCGTTTCGCTTTGATCGGGTTTATCTTCACCTAATGACGAAAGTCATAATGTTTCAATCACTTTGAAAATCGCTTTGACGAGAAATAATGCAACAACTGTATAACGCCCTCTAAGAATGTTTTAATGGTTGGAATGAGATTTTAGGTCTATATAACCAATGATGGATATAATCATTGTGTGGAAACACATATGTGAAAAAACGGGGGTCTAACAACACCACCCAATATTTCGTTTGGCAATCTGAATAGACAAACTCCAATATATTTTCAAGAGAATCAACTAGACAGTTAGACTCAATCTATGAAAAGTATATCAAAGAGTTTTATATCTCTATCTCTTGATTTAAATCCGCAATCATCAAATAGGGATTTGCGAGCCCGATTGAATATAAGAGAATTAACTTGAACGGTACCAAAGACCAATGTTCAAGTGTCAACCAATTCACTCAACAACCCTAAGGCCGGATACAAGAACTGATTGATCTTAACGTACAACCTGTGATATTTCTATTATATAAATAAAATATAATGCGGAAAAGAAATAACACAGAAACCAGAATTTTGTTAACGAGGAAACCACAAATGCAGAAAAACCCCGGTACCTAGTCCAGAATAAATACACACTGAACAATAAGCTGTTACACCAATTTCCTACTACCTATTCAGACTAGATGTAATACCTTCTTCAGCACTTGTAGAACTCCTAGCAGAATACTGATTCTCTTTAGGAACTCTTCACACAAATATTCTAGCGGAACCCAAGGTTCCCTTTAGAAGATACACCACCACGATTGATACGATTCGTTATTTTGTTTGCACAAAACACCGGTTTGATTTCCCTTTAGATGTCAATCAAGGTTTTGGAAATCTTGTGTTTATTTTGATAAAACAATTACTAGGTAAAAGTAATATCAAAACAAACTTGTAGATTAGGGTTTTAACTTACAATTAGTATGCGTACACACAATGAGTCCGTGAACCTGATTTTCGTAAGTAAACTTGGGTGATTCCAAAGATCAATTTCCAAGTTAAGAAAACCCTAATAATTCTACAACAAGAACAACTAGAATAAATCTAGAGATATCTTCTTTAAAACTTCTCAAGGATTTTTACGATATGCCTCAATAGAAGTTTTTCTTTCTAGTCTCCGATATCGACTAACAAGTGTTGGTATACGATCGGAAACTGAAATCTATCAAAACCTAGGGTTTATGATCAACAACTCTTGAATGGTTTTATATCAGAAGAGAAAACTTTAGAATAGACAAGAGGTGAAAAACCTAGATTACAAGTTGTATTATCAATCAGAAAGATTAAATCCAACTTGGCTTTGTGATCCCTAATACAAAGACTTTTATCTCACTCTCGTTCACGAAGAACGGAAGACGTGGAAAACAACCCGCAGAGCTTACGCCAATTTTCCAAAGGGGTGAAAAAAATGTATAAAATCGCGAACTCCTTATTTATAATGAACAATAGCTTGGAAGCTAAGAAAAGCTATTTTCCTTTTACAAGACTCTCCTAAATATGGGAGTCTTTCCTAAGTTAAAACTCTTGCCAAAATAATTAAATAAATAACTTATTTAGCAAAAATCGTATTTATGTGAATAAATCACACTTTAGCTTAGGCAGGAATCACAAACACTTTAATATGGTAATCAAAAGTGTTTGGAACAATAGCTAACTTTCCTAGATAAGGAAACATCACCAACTTGACCAAAAATCCCTTTTAGTCACTATTGGGCCCAAGTTCGCGAACCACTCCAAAGCCCATGGAATGTTTCCTACTAATGAACTTAAATCACTCATAACTTTATCGTTATAACTCGGAATTGAGTGATTCTTGGCTCATTGGATTCGCAAGCTCATTCACTATAACATGAGATCCTTTATAGGTGTTAGAGCATAGCTCGGTCAACCTCGCATGCGTTGCTATCTCAAGCATGTTTGTCATTGTTAGTGATCAAAACTATAAGTCTTGATTTCTAGCCTACATAGCTAAGTATCGGACTAGGATAGAAAAGTGTAGTTGAGCTCAAGGACTTCATGGTTATTCATCATACAACGACGAAGATCTATACAAGGAACCATGGAACTTCATCAACAAAAAGGTATGTGGAGAATTGAACTTATCTATCACTCAAAAGTCTATCTCTTCTATCTCCTACTTCTTATGAGACAAAAGGCGTATGTTATATAGATTGGATCATACACATTTGAAATTTCGAGCTGAGCATTCATTGCTTATCTTTTATCTCGAAATCGTGTGTTGGTAAAGCTTTTCGCTTTGATCAAGTTTATCTTCACCTAGTGACGAAAGTCATGAAAAGTTTCAATCACTTTGAGAATTGCTCTGATGTGAATCGGTCTGTGAATAATGGATACATAGCGTCCTCTGAGAATGTCTCAATGATTGAAATGAGAGTTTAGATTACATAACCATGTATTCCTTGAACCGAAGTTTTCGAACTTTGTTGATCAAGAGAAATCGGGAGGATTGTGGAATTGGCTTGCCAAGTCCGCGAACTGTCAGAAGTTCTCGACCGAGAATTTCTGCTTGGATTTTCCAAAACTCGTTTGTGTGCTAAGTCCGCGAACTGGCGGAAGTTCTCATCCCGAGAATTTCTGCTGAGTTTGGAAAACTCAACCGATTAACTTAAGTCCGCGAACTTGTTTGTGAACTTAAGAGGTTATGATCTAAAGATGTGCTCTGAACATGAAACATTAAATTACTAAGGAATGCTTTATGCACACCGTGGCTATAATGTTCATGAGCCGATTCAATCGAATCGAATCATCTTTGTTTCAATTGTGTCTTGTGTAGTATGTTCTTTAACTAGTTCATTTGAGTCAATTGAACTAGTTATGGTGAAGAAGAACAAGGTTAATATGAAATGCTCATATGGTTAACCTTTTGGGCTACTATGTTGAACCAACATGCACGTACATGTTTGGGCATGGTTTTCAAGAACCCAGTAAACGTCTACCCGAGTGTGTCTGCCAAACTAAGTTTTCGATCTAACGGTTGAGAAATATTAGCTTGAATCTAAGTCAGGTTTTCATCTAACGGTGAATAAGGATTGCTTTGTAACTAAGGCAAAACCCTGATTTGAAGGCTATATAAAGGAGACATCTAGCATTGTGCAAAACTAATCCCCACACGTCTGTGTGCTACTAGTGCGCCCGCTAGAGTCGATCTCCATTAACCTTTGATTTTCTTCTCTAAAATCAGGTTAACGACTTAAAGATTTCATTGGGATTGTGAATCCAGACCGATGCTACTTTATCGTAGTTGTGTGATCTGATCTTGCATCTTCTATCGTACGAGTACAATCGATTGATTGACTTGAGATCGTGAGAGTTCTCCGATAGGAAAGATAAAGAAGTCAGAAACATCTTCGTCTCACTGTTTGTGATTCCTCGACAATCCGCTTGTGTAGTCAGGAAGGATTGTAGAGAGGTGATTGATTAATCTAAGCTGTTCTTCGGGAATATAAGACCGGATTATCAATTGGTTCATGTTACCTTGATTTTATATCTAAAGACGGAACAAAACTTAGGGTTTATCTGTGGGAGACATATTTATCCTTTTATAGACTTTTCTGTGTGAGACAGATCTGTTTATTATCAAGTCTGTGATTTTGGGTTACAACAACTCTTGGTTGTGGGTGAGATCAGTTAAGGGAATCAAGTGCGTAGTATCCTGCTGGGATCAGAGGCGTAGGAGTACAACTGTACCTTGGATTGGTGGGAGACTGATTGGGTTCAACTAAAGTCCAGTCCGAAGTTAGTTTGCAGTAGGCTAGTGTCTGTAGCGGCTTAATACAGTGTGTATTCAACCTGGACTAGGTCCCGGGGTTTTTCTGCATTTGCGGTTTCCTCGTTAACAAAATTTCTGGTGTCTGTGTTATTTCTTTTCCGCATTATATTGTTTATCTTTATAATTGAAATAATACAGGTTGTGCGTTCGTGATCATCAATTGGAAATCCAACCTTTGGTTGTTGATTGATATTGATTGATCCTTGGACATTGGTCTTTGGTACCGTCCAAGTATCCCTTGTATTTGATAAAGACTCGCTATTGTTTTTAGCTTGAGTAAAAATCAAATCAAGAGAGAGATATTAACTCCTTGAGATACTTTTATCTAGATTGAGTCTGACTGTCTAGTTGATTCTCTAGCAAAGTATTTCGGAGTTAGTCCATACAAATTGCTAATCGAAATATTGGGTGGTGTTGTTAGACCCCCGCTTTTTCAATTGGTATCAGAGCAGGCAAACATTCAAGACCTAACAAGTCTATGTTTGTAGCGATCTGACTCTATGGACATGGGTGTTATCTCTATTAACATACCACCAGTCCTCGATGGCTCAAACTATCTATGGTGGAAAGTTGTTATGCGCACTTTTCTTCAGTCGCGTGACTTCCAATCATGGATATGTGTTATGAATGGATATGAGACTCCCGTTGTTATGGAAAGATATGTTATTGTACCAAAAGATTTATGTATGTACAATACTGCCGAGTTAGTTGCTGCAAGGAAAAACTCTGACGGGTTGAACGCCATCCTACATGTTGTTTCCCCAAATCTTAAACATCATGTGGTCTCATGCACTACGTCTATAGAAGCTTGGGATACTTTAGAAAGTGTATTTGAAAGTAACCCCAGTGAAAAGAAAACTAGGCTTCAAAACCTTAATTCCGAATGGGAATACCTTTCTATGGCAGAAGAAGATTCGTTCGACGATTTTTATCACAAACTCTCTGAAATTGTTAATGCATCATGTGCATTGGGTAGGACAATTCCTGAAAAGCAAATTGTGATGAAAATCCTTCGATCGCTGCCATCCAGATACGACTCTAAAAGACATGCCATCGTTGAAGGAAATAAATTTAATACTATTTCACGTAACACACTGGTCGGAAAAATTAGAATTTTCGATCGCGAATATATGGGAAGAGACGATCATCATTTGCTTGACAACCGTGTCACCTCTCCTGATCATAAATCTTTTCATCCAAAATTGACGAAAGACAAAAGTGAGAATTGTTTTATTTCTACGTTCTCTTTGTTTATACAAAAACTTAAGAAGATCCTCAGACGTAGTAAAAGAAAGTCTCAAAAAGAAACTGTGTTAGTCAATATAAAGGATAAGAATACCAAGAAGAGCCGTACTAATGAAACTGGTCTTATGTGTGTTCAAGCCTCTTCGAAAAATCCTGAAACGGAGATAAGAGAGATAACTAAAGTATGGATGAATACTCTTGATTATTGTCCTGAGGAAATCTATGATTACTCTCTCAGTCTTTTTGCTGAAAATCATTCTCATGATTCCTTCGTGACATGTCCGCATGTGTTGGATCAGCAAACCTCTCCTGATTTTGTGTTGAACTCCAGGAGTTTATCGGAAAAGAGTCTACCAAATCACTCCGTTCAGTTGAGTTCTCCTCAGGATTATCTTAGCACGTCAAATCAAAAACAGTCCTTCCTGTCTAACCTAGTATGCTGAAAACAAAAAGGAAGTCTACCTTTCATCAAAAGGTGTTTTCAAAAACGGTGCAGAATCTGCAAAGATCTGCAATCAAGTTTTCTAAAACTCTGATCACAATGGATAAGCAGAAACCTAGTGAAATGGTTGGTTTCTCTCTTTGCAAAGATTATCCCAGTCTAATCTTGGATTGGAGGCCTTATGCTCAGTAATCTTGTTGAAAAATGATTCTTGTGTTCTCTTCCTCTTATACAAGAATCATAATATACAATGGGACTGTAACATATTTTTGTGTGCCTTTTTTTTCCAGGTCTTGTTCGAGAACGGCTTCAGTTTTTTTTGATAACCAACTTCTGTTATGATTTGGTAAAAAGGGTGTTTCTGGTAGTTCTACACCTGTATTCCTTTTAAAAGGCTCTACCTCTTCAGCACTCTCATTTCATCCTCTCTATCATGTCCTCCTCTAGTCTTTCAAGTAAAGAAAGTGATGTATGGACAATTCTATTTCCCTCAAAGAAGATTCGTTTCGATTCCTCTGACAATGAGATATGCTATGACAAACATGTCTCTTCTTCTGATGAGAAACCTTTTGTCTCTCAGTTTGATAAGCTCTCTATAACCATGAATCTCATTTTGGAACAAGTTCGTGCTCTGAAAAATGAACTTGAATTGTCTTACAAAAAACTTGAGGAGAAAATGGATAGTCTTGATTCAAGGATTGACCTAATCGAAGATGAGATTGAAGAATATAGGGAATACGAGAAGAATATTCAAGGTAAGTAAAATGATTGTTAAGAGGTATAGATACCTAGTATGTCTTCATTTTGGATTAGTTGGAAGAATAACTAGTGCTTTGAATAACGATGATTGTGACTACACATAGCTATTTTTGTTTTCATCTTCTTATGTTATTTTTTAGGTTTATCGGTATTAAATTCTAAAAATATTTGGAGGATGATGATTATTGCAGTATTTTAGTGGTTTGTGATATTGCAATATTTTTATGGGATATGTATTTTTTACGTCCGTGAACTTGAAGGTCCCATATTGCAGTTAAAAGTAAAGTCGTTCATGAATCGGTATTCGTATTGATGAAAGGACGAATGGACTTTTGACATATACAAAAGTGAAGCCTATGTAATCATTAATTTGATGGAAAATAGGATAAAAATCTTTTGTTCAACAAGGATAAAGTCTATTATGTCGTTATGATGGAAAATAGAATAGATCCTTGTATGTTATCCACGGTATTGATCTTCATTGATCCATTTTATTATGTTTTACCGTGAAGGCTCCATTGTGTGTCCTATGTTAAGCACCTTCCAACTAAGTCGATTTACCTTGGATTTGTTGGTTGTTCCATAAGATGCTATATGTCGAGCATTAAGAAATAAATTAATCAACCCGTTTGGTTATTAGTTTGTACTCCATAAGTTTTCTTTCTTATGTTGAGTACATGTACGGTTAAGGTTGTCATATTCTATGATGAACTTAGTTGGGGTTCCATAAGTTCTTTTATGTTGATTCCAAAATAATTAAATTGATTACTTCGGTGATTAGTTTGGTTATTTGTATTCCAATTAGACTAATTATAGGTTCTCTTGTATTTAATCTAGTTGAGTTTTCATATATTCCACAAGTTCTTGTGTTGAGTATATGAAAGGCTACACTATCATGTTCTTTGGTTAATGTAGTCATATATTCCGTAAGGTTTTCCTTATGTTGAGTATTTGAACGGTTAAGTTAGTCATCTCCGTGTGATTGACTTAGTCGTAGCTCCGTGAGTTTAATTATGTTGAGCACTTTCAATTAAATTGATCACTTTTGTGGTTTGATTTAATTGCGTATTCCAATTGAATTAATCATGGGTTTACTTGTGGTTAATTTGGTTGAGCTTTTGGTGTGCTTGGGAACGACACACAAAAGACTTGCAAGTATACAAGGCCAAGTTTTAGTATAGAGAGTAAGCAAGGGATTAGTCCACAGGGAGTGGGAGCATAAAGAAGTTAAACTATGCTGGCAGATGATGTAAAACAAGATGCAAGATCACAATGTTATAGTGGCAG
This sequence comes from Papaver somniferum, assembly GCF_003573695.1. NCBI lineage: Eukaryota > Viridiplantae > Streptophyta > Magnoliopsida > Ranunculales > Papaveraceae > Papaver > Papaver somniferum. Next base: position 172,151,849 of record NC_039358.1, read on the forward strand.
TGAAATAAAGAGGGAAAATGGCATGAACCAAGGCTGTGATATGGCAATTGCAAAGAACCAAAACAGTTAACAAAGCAAAGATGACAAAACAGCATGGAACCAAGGCTGTGAGCCAAGGGCAGGGGTGAGTTTGTGCACTGATTTCAATGCACAACAGGCTTCAAAATACAAGAAATAAACAGCAAGATAGCTAAGAAATTTAGTTGAGCAGGGAGCAAAATAAGACTGAAATTGTAAGTGACTGAAATAAGGTAATGTGGTCTAAGCTAAGGCTTAGAGTCCACCTTTGTGTCCTAGCCAAACAATGTGATCCTAGGTTGAGTTGAATATCCTATGCATACATCTAGAATGGGAGGAAAACTAATTTGCTCACTAGTTTGCCCCTAGCATTGACTGTATTTTGACAGAACAATCAATCACAGGCACTATGAGCATTAGTCTCTTCCCATTGCTCAATCAAAACAATGCACTAAGGCTCTAACCTAGCATTCCACTATCAGACAGTGCACTGAGGTTTCATCTAAACCTCAGCTGCAACAATTTAGCTCATGCTCAACATATAAACAACATTAACATTCATCACATATGATAATAAGAGCAAAATCAAACAAAACAAGACTGAGAATTTACAAAACAAATGAACCAACAGTGTAAACATGACCAGTTCTCTACAAGAGTGAAGCTGGCTAACCCAGCATGGTTACAACACACACCCACACCTTCTATTTATACCCAGAAATCAAAATTATGGTTTACAATGTTTTCCCCCAAATTCTCAAAATTAGGGTTAGATATTTTACCTAATTTGATGTGACAAATCACTCAAAACGGCCGACCCATTTCTTCTCTGCCTCTTCTGGTCCTTCTATGCCTTCAATTGACGCCTCTGCTGCTCTAATTGTTCCCTAGTTCGAGTTATTTTACTCACCCCAAAACCTAGGGTTTCAGTGGTTGTGAGATGGGGAAAATAACTAGGCTAGGGAGATGGGTTTGAGGTAGGGTAGGTGATGGTGGTTGAGACATCGTCTCTGTGATGGTCGGGGAAGAAGGTGGTTCGCACGGAGTGGCAGGGCATGGTGGTGGTGAAGGGGTTGCAGGTGATGGAAGAGAGGAAGTTTGGGGAAGAGAAGAAGAGGTCGACAGTTTGGGGAGAAGGGGGTGTTTGGCTTGAGGTCGATGGGTTTGGAAGTTAGGGTGTTGAGCGGGTGTGGCAAAGGGTGATGATTTGCGAGGAAACGCGTCGGATGTGAAGATGGTAGGTGGATCCAACAGTGAGATGGGAAGATATTGGAGCGACCGTAGGATGAGGAAATGCAGCAAAAAGGACGGCTTCAGATGGAGTTAGGTACTATAGTGTTTGACAGGAGCTTCGGATTTTGATGCACAATGATGAGGCGACCGTTGGATGATGAGATGGATCCAATCTGACGGCTCTCATGGAAATGGGTATGGATAATGGAAATGGATTTGGTTAAGGATTTTGGGCCTTGGGTATGCCAAGCCCATATCTTCTTTAAGAACAATTCTTCCTCTTCAAGCCCACTTCTAGTTGATCCGGCTCTTGCAAACATCATTCTTCGCTTCCTCCTATCGAGAGTCTTTGCCGTTCCTTTGCTCTTTTCGCTCCGTGAGGTAACCAGGCTTTATTTAGTACCTAAAAATGCAAAATTAATTAAGAAAATTATTTATTCTTGAAAACAACGAAAATACAGAATATGGGATAAAATGTAGAATTAATGCACAAAAGATGAGCTAAATGCCAACAAAAAGATATAGAAATATGCACTTTTTAGCACTCATCAAATACCCCCAAACCTGAATTTTACTTGTCCTCAAGTAAAACAAAACTAAGGAAATCCTACCTATACCACTGTCGTTGGTCTCTCGAATGCATTTAGCGTATGCACTAAGCCACTAAGTGTCCCTAGTGGACGAGTTGAAGTCTCGTGAAGGTTTTCTTAGAACGTACCTACAAAGTTCTAGGTCAAAATATAAGCTCAGATTCCATCAAATGTGACTTGTGCAAGTCAGTTTAAGCTCACAGCAAAATGGAGATGTCAATCTAGCTAAAAGGCACAATCCTAGCACTGATAACAAATAAAGACATGTGATAAGAGTGTAAAGTGTATCTACACATGTGTAAAGAAAGATCGGATGTTATGACTACTAATCACCAAGAGATAGTTTCTCAGGCTAAGAACCAAGGTCGAAATCTAGCTAGCTGTCCGGACTTTACGAGAATTGTGAATGAGTTGGAGGTATTTCACAATTACTCGCGTTGTACATCAATGGCATACACCCTCCTTGCTTATTACAATGAAACAACAAAATGACTATTTACATGACTCTTATTTACATTGACTACTCTCTTTTATTTTTGGAACAAGAGATGATGGAATTGATAAATACTTGATTTTTTTTTGTATTTTTCTGATATTTTTTTCTGAATATATACATGTTTTTTTTTTTTTTGATAAAGAAACACTTTTGATACATATACAAAAGGAAACAAAAGATTACATGACACTTTGCAAGAGGTAGCCCTTTTTGATGCACCCAGTTAAATTCGATGGTTGTCTTTCTTAATGTAACCTCCACCTTCTATCCCAACCAACCAAGGAACAAGCTAGTCAAGTTTCGTTCAGTATTCTAAAGTGATTGGCAATCGTGACTTCCTATCAAACACCTTGAAGATCGAGGCTATCCATGTATTGGTAGATCGTGCGCGTGCAAATTTCTTATCACTATGTGAATTGTGCTAGAATCAGGGTGCCTAAATATCTAGACTAAGACACCTAATAATTACATATTTGCACAAGAGTCAACATTTCAAGGTAAATGAGCTCCATTTTTATGTTTTTTTTTTTTTCAATTTTTAATTTTGATTTTGATTTTTTCATTTTTTTCAAAAAGAAGGAGTTCTTGTTTTCAATTATGGCATATTATCAAAGTATCTACTTTTCACCCCCAAACCTAAACTAAACATTGTCCTCAATGTTTCAAAATATGAACAAAATTATAATACAACATATGAAGAGGATCATGTTGAGTAGAGAAAAAGGAAAGAGAATACCCGATTTCGGCGAAAGCAATATTAGAACTCCGTTATTCAAGGCAAGAATCCAACATATGTCAGCCGAGATCATATTGGATTAGCAAAATATATACAAAAGGAACAAAAAGGTTTTTAAGAAATTTTATCTACTGGATTATATACAAAAAATTCACCATACACTAACAATCTAAAGAGTTGAGGATCAACCCAAAAGATAAAGTGTAGAGGTTTCAACAGCTTCACACAATAATAATATGATAGGCATGCAAGTGAAGCTGTGAAACAAAATGAGCTACCCCCAAACCTTTATTTTTCAACGGATAAAATTTTGGAAACAAAATCTCGCAGTTTTGGGGGTTCATCATGTACAAGGTCTAACTCAAAGTGAACTGTGCTAGGGACGGGCAAACATACTAATTCCAACTGTGGTTCCTCAAATGTATTATACTTAGAAGCAAAATAGTCCAAGAGGACTTGGGAAGCACACAGTTCCAAACCTAGATTAGGGACTCTCAGAAAAGTCGGTTTGACAATATGGGTACAAACCAAATCTAGGTTGGGTGGAAGGCCATCGGATTGTGACTTATGTAGGAAGATAGGCACATCATTATTAATCACATCAACATCTCCTAAGTCTTCTACAAGTGTCACAACATGCTCACCATGCTCACACAAATCAGAATCATCAACATCATCAGAAGAATTATTCTCATGCATCGGCAAATCAGTGGAAACATCACAACGTGACCCAGGTAGAGAATCAGACACAACAATTATATTTTCATGCATATTAGTGTCAACAGAAGATTCTATATTACCTAAGTCATCTTCATAGGA